>NC_091494.1:6954292-7110265 GCF_947461875.1 Haliaeetus albicilla | reverse complement strand
CCTCTACCTCCCAGCGTGGTGGGGATGGGTCTGGCTGGGTTGGGGCAAGCAAAATCCCACCGAGCTCCATCCCCTGCACACGCAGCCCCAGAGCTGCTGCCGGCCCCGATGAGCAGGCATGACTTTGCTCCCCGTTGGCAGCCGTGTCGATCCAACACGCTTCCTAAGCGCGTTGGCAGCGTAGCGTGCCCGGCAGGCTTGATCTTGCCCGGCTGCCCTGCTGGGAGCTGCACCCCACGCTCCCCTTTGCCATGAGGAGGAGCCGGGTCAGGTCGCCGGGCTGCTTTGGTGCTGATCCCGAATTGTTGAGCGCTTGGGGCCGGTGGGGGTATCCGTGCGGCTGACGAGCCTCCGATCAGCAGCTCTGCTTGTCCCAGCTGCCGGAGCAGGAGGCACCCAGCACATCCCCAGCCTCCAGCCGCTCGGCTGGTCCCAGCAGGACCCTGGCTGCTTCTGCACCCGGGAGGAGATCAGAGATCCTCCCACCCCGCAGCATCCAGCCGGTTGGATATAGGTTTGTCCCTACTGCTTGCTGGCCTGGCCTGCATATAAACCCCGGTCTCCCAGAGGTCAAACCAAGGATGCCAGATTTTCTTTCCATAGTGGGGAGAGGCTCAAAGGGAAGGAGCAAGACAAGAGCTCCTGGAAGTCGCCCGCCGGAGAAGAAGCAGCAACGGGCTCTCCCGTGCCGGCTTCGGTGCCACTGGCCAGCTGTTGTGCCGGCGGGGCTCACAGCGGTGCCTCGGCCTTGGCTTTCCCACGCGAGAGCAGCCTTGGGAAGCGGGAGGAGGGAGCAGACCTGCCCCGTGTTCCCGGCATTTCCTCTTGGCCCTGCATGCCCCAGGTTTTTTTTTCTTGCCGGCGACCCTGAGCGGGAGCAGGGAACAGCCTGTGTCCTGGATAAGGGCAGCGACTGAAACCATTGGGGCACAGGGAGCACTGTGTGCACTCCCAGCCCCCCTCCCTACCGCCACCCTGACCCTGGGGTGCCCACCCAGCAGCAGGAGCACCAGGGCAGCCGCCGGGATGCTCGGAGCTGGTTCCATCCTCCAAACCTCAAGTGCTTTTGCAGGAGGTCGTGGGAGGGGTGGGGGGCAGCAGGAGGATGCTCCAGCCCCCCCACCCGGCCAAGGCAGACCCCGAAACGCCTGCCTGTGGGCAGGGAGGGCCCCAGCCAGGCAGCAGAGGGAAGAGGCAGGAATGTTAATGGGAAGCAGGTTCTCCTGACCGATGGGTTTGCCGTGCTGAGCCAGCCCTGGGAACGTGGTCCAGACATGGGGGTATGCAGGGGGGTGACCGGTGGGGCAGGGAGACCTTTGCGGGTGCTGAAGGATCGCAGAAAGCACAGGTCCACCCTTGGGGAAACTGAGGCACAGCCTTCAGAGGGGGTGCACGCACCCCGCAAGAGACCCTGTCCTGTCTCCGTCCCCATGCCAGGATGCTGGAGCGGAGGATGAGCTCCTGGGGCACTGGGACATCTCCCCGCGCCTGTCGCACACCCTGTGAGCAGAGGCAGCTCTTCGCAACGTTCAGCCTTCACCGAGGGTGTGACTGGCATGGGTTTGGGGCCCAAATCTGCAAACGTTTCTCAGGGTGGCTCCAAGGAGGATTAACTCCTTTGCCCGGGCTGCACGAACCCTCCTGGCACTGCTATCGGCTCTCCCACCCTTCCAGGTCCTTGTCCCCCACCCCACACCCAGACACTCCAAAATCTGTCTCCGGGACATCCCAGGGACTGTGCTGCGATGAGGGACCCCAGGCAGGATATCTCCCCCGCCAAGCCGGGTCCGGGGGAGCCGGGATGCCGCAGCTGGATGCTGGCATGGCTCCAAAGGCTGCTTGCGCTGCCGGAGGCTGGCTGCCCGCCTGGGGACGGCAGTGGCAGGCTCCATTCCGAGGGAGAGCAGACGGGAGCGGGGCTGGGGGGGGTGAAGGGACGTGCCATTCCGCACAGCATCTGGCCTCAACATGGGGCCAAGGTGACAGCGGTCATGGTCATGGTCATCCAGTGCATGGCCAGCAGGGCCAGGATGAGGCATTAACCCCTGCGGGGTTAGCACAGGGGTGAGCCGCCCTAATTCCCATGGCTGCTGCTGCCACTGGAGGAGCTGGGGTGGGCTGGGGTAAGATGGGGTTGGGATAGGATGGGTCTGGGCTGGGCTGGGCTGGGCTGGGGCCAGAGTGAGATGGGGCTGTGGTGAAGGGGACCGTCCCGGCCATGGGATGCAGGAGGAAACATGTCCTGCCCGGACGAAGGCTGCGCGACGCCTCCGGCTATATTTCAGTGTGCTCGTCCCCGCGGGCTGGGGCCAGGGAGGGCTCCGGGAGGATGAAGCGCAGCCTGTCGCATTCCCAGCGCCGCAGTTATTTTAACAATACCCCGCTGGCCTGCATGCCGGGGCTAATTTTAACCCTGGAGCCACGCCAAGCCGGCCCTAACTTTCCTCGCTGTGATTTATCCCAGCCATTTCCCTTCGAAAACAAGGCCCCCGTGCCAGCCCCGCTGTCTCCCCAGGCAGCGGCACGCTGCCCTGGGTCCTGCCCCACTGGGCAGGGCAAAGAGGGGCAGGATTTGCTCCTCGGCATGTTGTTTGGAGAGCAGGAGGGCAGCCGGTGCAGGGGTCCCCCCCCTGCGTTGCTCAGCCCCCCGCCGCCCACAGCACAGGGATTTTGAGAAGCTGGCTGGAAGCCGGGGGATGCTGGGATGCGGAGCCTTCCCCAGGATCCTGGAGCAGCTCCGTTTTCCACAGACATCTCTAGGAAGGAGTTGGGTGGGTTTTCTACTGACAATTTTATTGAAAAGGCTGTGGGGCTTTTTTTTTTTTTCTTTCCCTTTTCCCAGTCAACAGCCATGCTTGAGAAAGACATTTCCCTTCGCCTCTGTGTGTCTATTTAAAAACTGATTGGTAAAAATGCTGCAGAAACATTTGCAAAAAATGGAAAGTATTGAAAATATCTCGTGACAAAAAAGAAAAATCATTCTCTTCCAAATAAAGATCTTTTTTCTTCTCTTTTTTCCATCAGAAAAGCTTTTAGTGTGCAAAATGTCGACCGCTTTGATTTCTTCTCCCAGCGGGCTGGGATGCACCCATCTCTCTGCTCCAGGAGGATGGGTTTTCAGAAAGCTAAAAATCACTGGGCAGAGATACCTGCACCATTACCTCCACGTCCGTCTCTCTTGTGACCCCCCTGCGCCCCCGCCAGACCTGCAGCAGGGTGGGAGGTCCCCAGGGAAAGAGGTGGCACGGCCAGCCTGCAGTCCCCGCAGGACTGCAGCCTGCCCACCTGGGAAGGGGGAAGCCCAAAGGTATTTGGTCACTAGCGTCACGAGTTCCCGTTCGTTCTCAGCCCGTCACAAACAGAGGAGGTCTGCAAGGCTGTGGATAGAGAAGTGCGTGATTTCGGCAGGGCAGCAAGCGGAGGCGTTAGAGGTTGTCGTACATGCGTAATGTCTTCTCCAGCTGCTGGCTGACACGCTGGTAGAAGACAATCTGCTGCTTTAAGTAAGACTGCATCATCCTCTTGAAGTCAGCCACGCGCCGCTCGTGGAAGTGGTTCATCTCGGCTTGCAGGGCGAAGCCCACCACGCGGCAGCGCTTGCGGATCCCGTCCGCCTCCTCCTGGTCCATCCTGCCCTCGTCGCTCATCCGCTGGCTCTCCTTCACCTTCGCGAAGGCGCCTGGCGAGGCAGGGGGAAGGGTGAGAGGCTGATGGATCCACACGACCCTCCGTCCCCCTTCCCCTGGCACAGGCATCCCCGGCCAGCGCTGGTGGGTCCCTTCGCCCTCTGTGCCGAGGCACCAGCCTGGCCCCACAGCCAGAGGTGCAGAGCTGCCCCACATGAATAAAGGAGGGATCTGCGTGCTCCTGGGCTGTCATCTCCTTGTGCCCATCAATCCTCATCCCTCTCCTCCAGGCAGGGAAAGACCAGGAACCTTTTCCCTCTGGACTCTGACCTCCCCAGCTCCTTTTCCGCCCCATCCCTGGGCAGTCAGCCTCACATTTCGCCAGAGGTTTGGGGGTCTGGGCTGCTGGACGGATGCGACTCAAGGCTTGGGGTGCAAAGCTAACGTGGGGCAGCGTTATCGCAGCCAAGCACCCCAGCCACGCCTGCCCTGCAAATGTTTGATGTCAACCCCGTGGATGGGGGTCAGGAGCAGCCCTGGGAGACCCCAGCCTGGGAGGCGGTGAATCGGGGCGCAGGAAGGGTGTGCGGTGCCGGCTGGAGCTCGTCTGGGAAAGCATCTCCCTCTCCCAGAGGCGGCTGGTGCTCTGACACTAGTTTTTCCCTCTCCTTCCATTTATTTTTACAGCTCGGTTTCAAAAGAATCCTGCCTGGCTCCAGCCCTGCATTCCTCCCCCCTCATTAGCACAGAGGCTCTTTGCCCGAAAACAGGATCTGGCCCGCAACTTGCCGGGCTTTTTTTTTCCTCTCCCTGCTCCTTGCCGGGAGCACCAGACCCAGGGGTTACAGTGCTCCCACCGCACCAGCCCTGCTCCCAGTGGAGAGGAGGAGGAGGAGGAGGGAGAAGCAAAGGTTGGAGGCCAAATCCTGCCTTCCGCTCTGCCCACGCGGCCTCGCTTCCGGACGGGATCCAGCCCCTCTTCACCCGCTGCAGTAAACAACGCAGGGAGGGAAAAGGCGAGGAAGCGGCCAGGGCTGGATCGCATCCTCCCTTTCCCCCTTTGCCTTCCCAGCCTCCTCCAGGGATGCGGAGCGATGCACGGACACCCCCAGGGTGCTCGGACGCGGACAACCTTGGCTTCAGCCTAGGGCAACCCCCCCCTGCCCCCCAAAAACCCGGGGATGCCGGTGTGGGCGTCCCCTCCCCACTGCGGGCAGCCAGATCGGGAGGAGCGTGTGGACTTTGGCCCCGCTCCCGCACCCGGCTCCCCGTCTGCCTGGGTGCAAAGGGACACCCTGCCCTGCCTCCCCAGGAAGGGCAGAGCAGACCCCTCTCGCCCCCTCTCCTCCTTCCCGACCCCCCCAAAATACCCAGGGGACCTGAAAGCACAAGGGGACGAAGGGGACGTGGGGACCCCCGATGCCCTGGGGGTGCTAAACCCACCCCCCCACGCCCCCTCCCGGGCTCAGAGGGGTAGGGACATACTCTCGAAGAGTTTGACCCTGGTTGTTCCCAGAAAGTCCAGTGTGTGTCCCAGCCCTGGGGGAGGAAGCCCAACCATCCCCGCTGGCGACCCAACCGCTGCCTCGGCTGACGAGGGAGGATGAGGAGGGACAAGCGGTGGTGGGTGGGGATGCGACGCAGCCCCTCGTTCACAAGGTGCTGGGCAGGCCATCCCAGAGCCAACAGCAATGGTGCCGGCTCCTGCTCAGGGCAGCGACGTATGCGCTGACCCCCCCCCCCCCGGCCAGTGCTTAGGGCATCAGTTCTGGAGTCCACGGCATCGCTTGAGGCAAAACCCGAGCCTGGACCCAACAGCCCCAGCGGCCTCTCGCGGGCTGGGGTGACCGGGGAGCCACGCCAGCAGGGACCACGCTGCCACCCTGGAAGCCATGGGCAACAGTCCCCATCCTCATCCCCATCCTCATCCTACACCCCCATCCTGCTCCCCGTGCTGCTCCCACCCACGTGGGGCCATCACACCAGAGAGGTCATCACCAGGGGAGAAGAAGCCACCCTTACCTTTCTGGAGGTGGATGATGTCTGGGAAGTTGGAGAGGAGCCCCTGGTACAAAGAGAGAGTGTCCAGCATGAGGAACAGGTCGTTCTTGGGCTGCTCGGCAAACATCTCCCCCACAGTCTCGTACGTCTTGCCCGTGTGGGAGATGGCGTTGTTGAGGGCGTCCGAGCTGTAGGGGGGGTCCATGTGGAAAGAGTGGCTGATGGCTTGGAAGGCATTGCCCAGCTTCTGGAACTCCTTCCGGAAGCCCCCCACGTGCTTGCGCACCAGCTCCGAGGCCACGTTGGTCAGCTGCAGGACGCTGTCGTCCATCTTCTTGCTGAAGGCCTTGAAGGCATCCACGCGGTCCTCCACGTCCTGCAGGTCCTGGTGCTCTGTGGGGATCTGGATGGTGAGGAGGAAGCTGGCGCCCACCATCTCGTCCTTCTCCGCCCGGCGTTTGCCCAGCTTCCACTGCTTCTCGTCACGGCAGCAGAGGAAGTGCTGGAAGCCCTCGTACTGGGAGAGGACAGGGTGGCTGGTCATATGGTCCATCCAGAGGATCAGCCGCCGCTTGCGCTTCTCAATGAAGTCCTCCTCAAAGCGCCCAGTGGCCTGTTTCTCGGGCAGGTGGGGCACCGAGATGACCGTGAACTTGTGCAGGAGGCGGTTGTAGAGCCAGTCAAAGTGCTTGTACCGCCGGTAGACGGGCGAGTTGATGTTGCTGGGGGTCAGCTTGTAGGAGATGTAGCTCTTGATGCCCTTGAACTTGGTTTGCTTGGTCGGGTCCTCCACGGAGCAGATGAAGGGGTGGGGGTTTGCCCTCCACTGGGGACCTTTGGAGCCCATCTCGATGCAGTACGCCTCAGCAATCTTGGACATCAGGGGCACGTCGCCCAGGATGAAGGCTTCCACCCCCGAGCGGACGAAGCAAGAGAAGCGGTTGAGGTTCCTCCCCACCACACTGCCCCTCTTGGAGGAGCTCATGCTGTCCTGCCTCTCCAGCGCCGGCTTGGGATGGTAGCCGGTGTGCTGGTGGTGGCCATACGCTGCCGGGTACTGCAGGCTGGGCGAAGGGTGCCCGTTGGTGCCCGGCGCGCTCCGGGGCTCCTCCACCACCGTGCAAGCGTCGTCCCAGTCATCCCAATCATCGTCGTCGTCGTCCTCAAAACTGCCCTGGTAGGAGATGCCGGGGTTGGGGGGAGTTGTGTAGAAGGAGTCGTGCCCGGGGGAGCCGGCTGGGCTGCCGGAGTAGTCCGTGTAGTTGGAGCCCGAGCGGGAGCGGAGGATTTCGACGTAGGAGGCAGGGAAGAGGCCGGTCTCCCCGCGGCTGTTTTGGCCCTGTAACCACCCGTCCAGGGAGTTCTCACTGAAGATGACGAGCTCCTCGTTCTCCTGGATGCTGATCTCCTCTTTGTTTTCGCTCTGGAAGTTGTAAAGCGCTCTGGCTTTCAACGCCATGGCCAGTCCCAGGAAGGGGTGACAGGGTGTAATGCAATCCCCGTAGCCTCAAAAAAAACCACCACCCCCCCGGCGATACCGCAAGCTCGCTTGGTGCTGGGGCCAGCCCGCGCTGTGGAAAAGGCTTGGTTGGTTTCTCAGGCAAATAAAAAAAGGTGGAGAAGAAATCCCTTATGAAGTGACGACAAGGTCCGTATGTCCAAGTGCCCCCCCTGATGCCAGGGCCCCGGTTGAAACCAACATTCCCTGGTCAAGCGAGCGGCATTTCCCTCCCTCCTACGGGATGGAACCCCCAGCCGGACGGAGAACCAGGCTCTGCCATGGCCACGCAGGTTTTATCTCGCTGGGACTCTGATCCCGCAGTTTCACTCTCCGGGAGGAAAAGATCCGGCTGCCAGCGAGGAAATAAATCCAAAGTGACTTTTCTCGGGGGGCTCCTGCGGATAAGACACCCCGGTTTCCTCCGGCCGGCGGCTGCAGAAAGCGCCAGGAACTGACCCCAGCCCCAGCCCAACCTCCCGTGATCCCGGCCTGGGGATTTTGCAATTCCTTTCCGGGCCGACTTTCCCGGCGTTTGGTGGGGTTTTTTTGTTGTTTTTGTTGTTGTTTGGGGGTTGGGTTGTTTGGGGTTTGGGTTTTTATTGGTTTGGGGTTTTTTTCCCCCTCCCCCGAAATCCCCCAAATCTCCCGCAGGATGGAGGGGAAGGGGTTCCGTAGGGGCAGGGTACCACCGGGACCGGGACCGCGACCGGGACCGCGACCGGGACCGGCCCCCGCCGCAACGGGGGCCGCCCGGCGGCTGCCGGTGCCGGTGGGGACGGCGGAGGGAGGGGGAGCCCGGGAACCGAGCGCAGCCGCGGTGGCCGGCCAGGGGACCGGAGGAAGAGGAGGAGGAGGAGAAGGAGGAGGAGGAGGAGGAGAGGGGGGGGCCGCTGTCGGTACCGCCGCCCGGTTCCGGTGTCGGCGCCCGCTGCCGCTGCGCGATGTCGGTGCTGCTGCCCGGCGGCGGGGCTGTGGCCGCCGGCCTCCCGTGACGCACGGGGGGGGTGAGCCGCGGCGAGCGGCACGGCTAGGGCGCACGCTGCCCTCTGCAGGCAGCCGGCCCGGGGAAGCGGACGGACGGGGTACGGCTGCCGGTACCGGCTGCTCCCTGACCGGGAATGGTGGCGGGTATTCCCCCCCCCACCCCGCGGTGGTCCCCTCTTGTCCCTGCCCGCGCGTGTCCCCCACGCCCGTGGCCGGAGTGTCCGTGCCCCGCTTTTCCCGGTCGCTGCCGCGCTGAGGGGGAAACTGAGTCACGGAACGGGACGGCACCGCCGCTGCACCGGGAGAGCGGCGACGGAACCTCCGCGCCGCCAGGGGGCGCAGTGGGGCGGTTGCGGCCCCGCGGCTTCCGCCGTCGAGGCGGAAGCGCGTCAGGGCGGGCGGGCAGGCGTTGCCATGGAGGAGCTGAGCGCGGCGCTGGCGGCCGGCGCTGTCCTGGCGGCTCCCAACAGCCCGGCCGGTCCTCACCCCCGGCTGGCCGCCTACAAGGCCCGCGGCGGGCCGGGGCAGGCCGAACGCCGCCGGCGCCTCCTCCGCCTCCAGAGAGAGTGAGTCCCGCTTGGGGCTGGGGGCTGGGGGGCGGGCAGGGCAGGGCCGGGCCTGGCCCGCCGGGCGGCGGGGTTGTGGAAAGGGCCCGGTTGTAGGGAGCGGGGGGGTGGCGGCCTTGCCTCCCGCGGAGGGGCAAGCCGGGCTGTTTTCTTGCCTTCCAGGAGGCGGCTGGACTACGTGAACCATGCCAGGAGGTTGGCAGAGGACGACTGGGCAGGGGTGGAGAGCGAGGGCGAAGAGAAGGAGGAAATTGCGGAGGAAGAGGAGATGGACGTGGATGCTGGCAAGAAGTTGCCCAAGCGCTACGCCAATCAGGTGAGCGGCTGCCCGCTTCCCCGCAACGGGGTGCGGGTGTGAAGGCAGGGCAGGGTGAGGGATGTGGGGTGGTGAGGCTGGGCTGGGCACAGCGAGCGGCTGTGGCAGTGGCTGTGTGGGCCTGAGAACAGTGTGTCCTGCCTGGCTTGGTGCTCGGTGAGGAACCATGCCTTGCGTCTGCCTGAGACATGTTGCGTTCAAACAGAGGACAGGTGGAGACGGCTTGGCTGCGCGCTTTGAGAGATTTCAGCTCAGCTAGCAGCACTGGTATCCCTTTGTGCAGCAGTCAGTTAAAGACATCCATCTCTCCCCGTGTCCGGGAGACCAGGAAGGAAGAGAAACATCAGCCGATGGGTTTTATCGGCCTTGGCTGCCATATTGGTCCTAAAAGGCATGCAGCCTTGCAGGTGACCACAGCCAGGCAGTCTCCGAAGAGGTCATCTTGTCTGGGCTCTTTACTCCTGGTATTCAGGAATCTCTAAGCTTTGCCACATATTTATAAATAAATGAAGTGCTGGAGTGGAGACCAAGGCACAGAGGTGCCCCAGCGAGGACTGTGAGCCCTGTGCTGTAGTCTGAAGCTTAGGCAGCAGCTGGGAAGCAAGAGAAGGACTTGGGAGAGAGTCTGTTACGCAGGTTGGCGAGAGAGAAGGAGCGGGGGGCCCCTTTGGTGCTGTAATGCAGGGTGTCGAGCAATGCAGGTTGCTTCTGAAGCACCTAGTGTAGCCGTTGAAGCCAAGTTGAAACCTTCTTGCTTTATCCTTGAGCTGTGAGTTTTCCATAACTTCAGGAGAGTTGTTACTAGCTGATTACTTTTTGTCCCGGATTTCTCCCTAGCTGATGCTGTCAGAATGGCTGGTTGATGTCCCCTTGGATCTGGAGCAGGAGTGGGTTGTAGTGGTGTGTCCTGTCGGGAAAAGGGCGCTCGTCGTGGCGTCCAGGGTAAGTAGCGGCAGTGGTGATGTCTCACCATTTGGTAAAGAACCTGTACCTGTTGCCCAGCCAATGTAAGACTGGCTCATGTGCCTTGCTTGACCTTTTTTTTTTTTTTTTTTTTCTTTTTCTTTTTTCTCTCCCACTTCCTCACAGGGCACAACAGCAGCTTACACCAAGAGTGGCTTCTGTGTCAACAGGTTCCCATCACTGCTGCCAGGGGGGAACCGGCACAATTCAACGAGTGAGAAAGGTAATGGTCTGACGAGGCTTTTGGGATAGAGAGAGGGGAACCGCCTGCTTCTCCTTGTGAGTGTGTGCACCAGCAGGCTTGGTGCTGCTCCTCCAGCTCCCCCAAGTCCCAGAGCTGTTCCCTTTTCTGGTGCTGGGGGCAGTTAGCTTCAGGCCTGTTCATACATCTCTGGGGATAAGTAGACGTGGACAATATCAGAAACCTTTATGCTAGGTGATAATGTCTTTTAATTAGCTGCCTGGTTAACTGACTCTCTTAAACCTCAACATCGTCTCTGTCTTCCGACAGAGAGCTGTGTACGGTGTGGTCTTTCTTAACACCTCTTGCAGTTGCTTTCTTGCCCTGAGGAGGGGTTACTGTTCGCTAAATGCCATTTTCTGAAGCATGCCTTTGCTTGCTCTGCCTCTGGCTGGTACCTTTGTAGCCTTGTTGGACTCCTCAAGCTAAAGGATTTTTGTGTTTGCAGCTTCTATTAGCAGAAGGGGATCCCTCTGCGCTTTGCAGCCTTACATCAGGGCATTTGCCTGTTGGGTTAGGCAGCTTCTGGAGCATGTCTGGACCACCCTGTGTTTGTTTGCACAGTGTACTGCATCTTGGACTGCATCTACAATGAGGCAAAGCAGACGTACTATATCCTCGACGTGATGTGCTGGAGAGGACACCCTGTTTATGACTGCCAGGTACTGAACCTTCCCGCTCTGCCCTGCCCTCCCTTTTGTTCCCTGTTTGTGAGCTGCTTTGCAGCCAGCACTGGACATAGCCCACTCGCTATGCAGCAGGATGGGTGTTTTGTCTAAGCACCAGCATCTTCACCGCTTATGGGCTGCTGGCTACTGGAATAATTGGGTACATCTTTTGGGGGTATCAGGGGAAGAGTTGGGGGTGCTGTCTGGCTCTGCAGGTGAAGCTGAGTTTGTAAATCTCCTGGGCAAGTGCAGAGGAATGGAGACGCTCAGCAGGTGCTGATCAGCGATGTGTGGTGGATAGTCATTAAGTCTCTGCCTCCTTTCACAGACCGACTTCAGATTCTTCTGGCTCTCCTCAAAGATCCAAGAGGAGGAAGGGCTGGGAGAGAAAAGCAGGATTAATCCAGTAAGTTCTTTTCAATTGAGAGGAGGAGGAGGAGGAGGATGGGGGGTAAGCTCTCCTGTTCAGCAGGCTTCAGCACTTTCTTTCACAAGCGGAAGCTTCCCCCCCACCCCCCGCCCCCTCAGATCAGGCTTCAAAGTGTACTTCTGATGAAATGGGATGCCATGTTCAGGATGTAAATAGAACCACTGAATATTGTAAATGAGTGTGGTTTTTTTTTCCCCCCAGCCAAAGTGCTGAGGGAGATCAGACTGCAGGGTATCAGCTAACTTCCATGCTGTTTTTAGCTTTCCCTTGAAACAGAATGGAAAATGATTGTGGTTTCTACAGGGCCAGCATTGGTCGGCAGCCTGACTACAATGGGATTTATTCTTGCGTAGTCTTGTGGGCTCACAAGGCAAGGGGAAAGGCTCATAAAGCTTTAGCCTTCCCCCCTGCTTAAACTAATGATTGAAGTTGTCGGGATGGATGCCAGATTGCCACCCAGAGCCCTTGCTGAGCAAGGATAAAAAGTCTTCCTTTGAAGACTTATGCATGGAGGTCAGACCTAGAATCCACAGCAGCTTGGAAGGTGATTTTGGGGGACAGACATAAGAGACTTAGCAGCCTGGCTGATGGAGCACAGTTTGCAAAGCGGGACCTAATCATTGTGTAGCCCCAGTGTATGCTCAGACACAGCTACGCAACGCAGATCCTGTGCATTGAGCAGATGGGTCATGAACGGGGATGACTGCTCCTGTGCCAGCAGTGAAGGTATCTGTATTTGGAGAACATCCTGTTCTGAGTCTAACAGGAATATCCAGAAGGAGACAACTACCTAATGAAGGGGGGGTCGTTTCAGCTTTCATTTCCTGGGTGGAAAGATTTGCTTGGCCGAGCCAGCAGCCTGGAGCAGACGTCTGTCTGCTTTGCATCCTGCCCAGAGGTCATAATTTTCTATTTTGGTTAAAAGAGCATCTCAGGGTCAGCTCTACTGAAAAGTCCTTCCTGCAGTCTTAGATGCTTGGAAAAAAAGGTATCGGGAGCATCTGAGAGCTGTGCGCCGAGTCTCTGCCATCTGCATCTCTCATTAAATGCCAGAGTGGGGGTTGTTTGGAACTGGGGTGATAAAATACCTGAAATAGATCATTCTGGGCACTCTAGATTCCATGCTGTCTAGGCATCGTGGTGGCAATCCACGGGTCTTCTTTTAAAGGTCATCTTCTGTTTCTGGAATGAGATTTGTAAAGTTGCAGCAATGTATGTGCTTTATCCAGCATTGCTGAAGAGAGAGCAGGGATTATCTCTTAATGACCATTCCCACCCCATCCTCTCTGGTGGCTAGGGTGATTTTTGTAGGTTTTCATGCAAGTACTCCCAGTTATTCTAGTGGGATATGATGGGTGCCAATGGACAGCTTGGTCCTGTTGTTTTGTCTCTAGATCTGGGGTTTGCTTACAAATTGCTGTTTGGAATCACACGAGAGGTCTGTCTGTCCCAATAACCCATAGTAATCGCAGAGACCAGTCGCTATGGACAGAGTAAGAAATGGGAGATACCTATCATGTTCCCTCTGACTTCATCAGCCAGTGGTTGTACCTAGGTCATGGAGTTAACGGGCATCAGGGGACCTGCCTTTCAATTTCAGGAGCTGGTCTAATCCTCGTTGGAGCTTGTTTGTGCTTTTGGGCCCCCCGATACCCTTTGGCAGGAAGGCCAGCAGTTTAACGATGTGGTCCCTGCTTGAGATTTCCTCTCTGGTTACTTTATCTGACACCTGTCCCTCGCCCTTTGCCTCTCATGCTGGATCTTGCACTGAGGGAAATCCTTCCTTCTTAGCTGCCTCCACACCAGTGCTCGATTCAGTGACTTGTTCGGCTTTAGGCCACGCAGTTGTCTCCTCTAACCGTCTCTTACTCTTTCAGTTCAAATTTGTGGGCCTGCAGAACTTCCCCTGCTCCTCGGACAGCCTGTGTAAGGTGCTGGCTATGGACTTCCCCTTCGAGGTGAGAACACGCAGGTGGGGGCCTGGACCTCAGCCTTAGAGACAGCCCCGCTGTGCATCTGCCAGTGCTTGGAGAGAGGTGCATCCCCTTCACTTGGGAACTGTGCTCTCCCGAGACCTGCAGGAAGCTTGCTGAGCTGCGCTGCGTTGGGGGTGGATGCCTTTTATGCACATGGCTGATCTGTTACCCTATCACCAGGTACAGGCTGCACCCAAACAAACTAACTAGCAAGAGTTAAACTGTAGCATTCTCTGTTTGGGCTGCCTTTACTGCCATTGACTGTTGTCTGAAAGAGCCCTTGGGGAAGAGAGGGTTGATGCGGACACCCAGAGTGCCTCCAGAAGCAGCGTAGCTCACATTCATGAGGCAGTGTGATGGACAGCTGGCCTTTTTAGGGCCAAAGCTGGTACTGCCCGCTGCCCCGGGTGGGCTCGTGTGGGGATGGTGTGAGGATCTCTGCGGTGTGCTCCCTTATGAGGTGGTGTTTCTCAAGAGGTCTGCGGGGTGGGCAGAGTGGTGTCTTTCTCTGACCTCTGTCACAGGCTCTGTGTTTCCATAGTCTAGCTACTTCCATCTCTCTGTGTGCAAGGCACCCAGCTATCTTGTGTCTTGTGGGGGGGGAAGAGAAGGGTGGTGGTAAGCTCCTGATGGTTTCTGAGGGGTTCGGGTGTTAGTGGTGGGCACCTGAGACATACTGGAGCTGGGGGCAGGTGGCTGTAACAGAAGTGGCTGTGAAGGGTTCAGATGAGTCTGTCCTCCTGCTATACCGCTATTGGATCTTCTGGAGGGGATAGCGCAAACTCTGCTTTTTGCATTGGTACAGAACCGGCAGCTTCCTGCCTTTGGCTCCTGCTGCTCTTGGCTCTCTCTGAGGTGGGCATTCCCCCAGCAAGAGCGGCTGAACAGGATGCCTGCATTTGCTTCATTAGCTTTAGAAGTAGGTTGTGCTGTTCAGGCCTCTCTGCTGTGGGAGAAGGGCAGGACAGGCAAATCGATGTGCCACCCAGTTCAGCTCTGTGTGGTTGTGAGCAGCGAGGTGGAGGCCCTCGTGAAAACAGGCTGCTTTTGACTGCCCTGGCTGACTTGGCACTGAAGCAGAAGAGGATGGAGGAGGTGATGGCATTCTGGGACAGTGTCAGTGACAAACATCTGGGAGCCAGAAGGTCCTCCAGTGGCTGCAGCAGTTCCTGCAGAGTGCCCAGTCTCAGCCCTAGATGGGGAACAGCCTCTACAGGGGTCACTTGTCCTGCTAAGCCAAAAGCCACGGTGTTTTGGATGTGTCTCTTGTGCTCTCCTGGCCCAAGTTAGTGATTAACGTAAGTGCAGGTTTAAATTTAAGGGACGCTAATTTGGCTGTGGGGGCTGACTTTGCCTTCTGCTTGTCAAAGCCAGGACAGTCATGCGAGAGAGTCGGAAAGTCCCGGTCCCTTGCTGGTCTTGCCAGACCCCGCTCCCAACACAGATCGGGGAGTGCTGAGAAGGCATCCCAGGTTTCCTACAGCTGACTTGCTCAATTACAAATGCTCTGAGTGCCTCTGTAGAAACAGTCCTTCCTGTCTTTACTGAAAAAGCTACTTTCCTTCCTGAGGCATCTGCTCCAACGAGAAAAGGCTGAGGAGTATTGCCCCACTGCGGTCGGAGCAGAAAACTTTCGGCCTGCGAAGGAGACTGTTGCGAAATGCCGGGGGAGGGAGATGGAGTTGATCAGACTCTGCCTTGCAATCCAGCTGCGATTTTTTCCCCCCAGGTTCTCTGGCCGATACATCGGGGTGCGACCCCAACAAGTGAAATGTGGTGTAATTTGGCTCAAAGCAGCCGGTAACCCCACAGAAACCGTGGTGCCGCTTCCAGGAATGAAGGGAACCGTGGGTCCCTTTGTGATGTGCCACAAGAGGGAGCCCAAGAAATCCCTGTAAATAGCTTCCACCAACGGCACAAAACGAAATAAACTTTGCAGAAGGCAAAATACAGCCTTGCTATAGGTAGTGCAGTATGACAGAGGTGGTCTTATGCCCGGGCCCAGCATCTTGTGATCCTTACAAAGATCTCATGCATGTGGTGGCAACAAAAGTGGTCAGTGCTTTCAGATCTGGGTCTTCAGAGTTAATCTATAACCTTAGACTTAGGACCTGATCTGCTATATTCAGTGGAAATTTTTTTCCGCTTAATTCAGTGGACTTTGGATCAGTTGACTGGCACTGAATTTGAAGTGTTTTTTTGGAGTGGATCATCAGAGCTACTGTCCTACTCGCAGATCTGAGTAAAACAAGATTCAGGTTCCCACGAAGGCAGGGGGAACCAAAGTCTCTGAGAAACCCCGGTGTGAAGGAATGGGAGTGCTGTTAAGCACCTAAAATCTGAAAAGCACAGTCTGAAATGTGAAATCCTGTCAGGCCAGTTTCTCATCAGGTTCGTTCATCTAGGGACAGTGTCAGCCCTTGTTCTGATGTGGCTGGTGTCAGTGTGGTGACTCAGGGTAGGGACAGAGCCAACAAATTAAATAAACTGGAAGGAATATGGGAATAACTTAAGAGAAATCAGGGGAAGAAAGAACTTGACCTAACTCTCCATCAGGCTGAACATCTTTGAATTCTCTAGCTTGGAGAAGATCTTTGGAGCGGTCTGGAAGGAGAAGCCTGTCCAGGCTCTGATCTTTACCAAAACATTCCTGTGGGTGCCAGAGAATCCCCGTTGCTCATCAAGTGCCACGCACCCACAGGGATGGGCTGGGTGTGCAGGCGTGGTGCCACAGTGCCACAGAATCTGGCTCTTCCCAAGTCTTCCCGGGAGGCAGGGGGAGGGAAAAGCTTTGTACTTTAGATATCCAGAGGGTTACACAAGCTCATCATGACGTTTACTGTTCTGGTTTTATATTTTCCTAGCCCAGGAATCCCCCTTTTTCTGGGATTATTTTGCAAGATCTTAACAGTGACTGAAAATTATGGACAGAGTAGTGCAAGAAGCTCTACCCGCTCTGCTGGAGGTTAGGACCTGTGGTACAGAGATGGAGACAGGCTGCTCTTTGCTCAGCCTGGCTCACAGTCCAGCACCATAGCTGAAATCACCTGAATCCACTTGGTTCACCGACACCTTAGCTCACTGCTGATATATGTGCCGCTCTGCTGTATGTATTCTGGGGGCTGTAGGCTCGGGGAGGGGCCTGGGAGCAATTCAGCCCAAGGTGGGCTCTTTTTCTCATCGCTTCTGCCCACTCAGCTACTCTCACTCATAGCCAAATGGCCTTTTAAGAGCTTGCGAGGCTGAGCTAAGGGGAGCACCACCTCCAGCGTTAGTCAGCCCGACAGCAGGATCTAACCTTGCGGAGTGCACTCCTGGGAAGCGCAGGAAGATGGGGGGTGAAAATCCCTGAGCATGGTGGGGAAGTGGGGAAAACGTCAGCCAGCTGCAGTATTGCAGAGCGTGGAAATAGTAGCACAAGAGTTAGGGCCTAAACCTTCAAAGTCCTGAGTGCCCTTAACTGTCATTGATTGCTGGAGAAGTTCTCTCTCGGGAAACATGAAGAATTTATTTTGCATAAGCCAGCTGAAAGACCTTTAGCAGCGTTACGAATCAGGGCTCCTTGGCGTCATGCGCTCTGACTAATTACTCTCCAAATGTATTATTTAAAATAACCTTAATCCAGTAAAATGGCCTTTCTGTGTGCCGCCTTATTCAGAAACCTGATGGCTTTTCTGCAGAATGGGATCATAGCAACCAGAGGAAAAGTACTGGTCAGTGCCGACATCAGGCTGAAATTGTTTGCCTTTGATGATTTAAACCCATCCGGCAGTCGCTGGGCTTGCACCGATCTTTCAGGGCAGGAGCTCTGCAGGTTTCTTCTTTCCCTTCCGCTATTTATTGCACTGCTTGAGGAAAAATGATCCAGCTGGTAGTTTTGGCCTGTAAATGGAGAGTGGTGCTGTCGTCTGGCACTCGGTCATCCACCTGCAAAAGCCTCCAGCTCTGGCCTTTCATTCACTCTCTTTTTCCTTTTTACAGGTCGATGGACTTCTCTTCTATCACAAACAAACCCACTACACCCCCGGCAGCACCCCACTGGTGGGCTGGCTCCGGCCTTACATGGTACCCGAAATCCTCGGGCTTGCCGTGCCCACTACCGTGCTCACTGCCAAACCAGACTATGCTGGGCGTCAGCTCCAGCAGATCATTGAGAGCAAGAAGATTAAAAAGCTGGCAGCAGAAAAGGGTCACCCGAGCATTGCAGCGGCTGCAAGGAATGGACATTACGAGCTGGAACACTTGTCTACCCCTCAGCCAGAAAACTCTCTGGAGGGCCAGGATGAAGCAGTGAGCCAGATGGAGAATTAGGCTGCTGGGACAGACTGGTTGGGTAAGGAGAAAGCAAAAGGTTCCCTGCTTCTTACTGTCACTCACCCTCCCTGAGAGGGGGACAAAGGTAATGATAGGATGGTTTTGTTTAAAGGGCATGAAAGTGGAATATCTTGCTCTAAGTGCTGCTGGATTTTTTTGTTGTTGTTTGGTTTTTTGGTCTGGGGTTTTTTTTTTTGCTTTTTTTGTTGGTTTTTTTTTTGCCAGGGCTTCTGTGAGGTCTTAACAGGATTGTCTGGTTCTTTGCTAAGGCAGTTGTGCGTTGGGAAGTGAACGTTCAGCTCCTGACCCTGCTTCTGTTAAAGTCTCTGGCAAAGCTTCAGCATAGGAAAGTGCTCAGACCTCCAACGTGCAGCTGCTGTTCATAACCCCAGCCCCAATGGCAGCCCCACCTCCCCGGCCCCGGCAATCGGGGCATTTCAGCCTTTGATCCAGCTGTTTACCAAGGCCTTCTCAATGAAAGTTTTGTAGTCAGTTCACTTCTAGTAACAAAAAGTTTGCAGCAGGCTGCTGTAAATCCAAAGGCAGGGCTTTCCACACCCACATGTTACTGAGAAAAACTACATTTCCTTGCATCGCAGCAGGCCCTGCCTCCGAGCACAGCTTTGTGCGGCGCAAGCGCAGCAGAAGCCTGTACTCGAGGCTTTTCTCAGTAGGGGGAGGAAGGAATGGTTTCGCTCTGAAAAACGCTAGCATTGATTGTGCCAAATAAAAGGTTTCTCAGAAAGACAAATTCTTGAGCGTCTTCCTGCTACCTAAGGGTGGATGCGTGCTGTGCCTCCCAAATAGGGATTGAGAAATCTGTTACAGCGCTAACTGGAGCAGAGGAAATGCTTGTGTAGGTCTGATTCTCCTCCACGCACTGAGGTGCTTCAGACCCTCCCCGCCGCTGCCCCTCTTATCCCAGCCCAAGCCTGCTTTGCAAGGACTGGCTGCTGCCTTTCCCTGGTTATAGGGGGGATGAAAGGATTGTACTCACCGTCCCCAGGCTGTTTTCCAGAAGGGAGATTAAAAGGCCAGAGAGGGACCACTCTCTCCACAGAGGGGGGAGATGAAATATCAGGCTAAACACGGTGCTGGGGAGTCTCCTCCCAGCCGTCTATGAAAATGCCCCTGGAGGAGGGCCCGTATCCAGGAGGAGATACCGAGAGCAGGGACGGCTGCCTGCAGATAGCAGGGACACTTGTATCCTGCCCTCGCACCCCGTTTTTCCCAGAAAAGCACTTGTTTCTGTGCCAAGTGTGTGGGCTGTGTGCAACCGTCTGGCTGTGCGGCCGCTATTGATTATACCAGCGGGCAGCAGGAACTGTCCGAACTGCGGCCAGAGCTGGCTATGGGAGGGGGCTGGCCTTGGCTCCCCCTCCCCAGGAGGGGAGAAAACAGCACCCCGATGCAGCTGAACGTGCTGCAGTCTTTTTCAAATGGCTGCTTATTTTGTTATTTTTATTGTTAGTATTTGGGTGGTGTTTTGGATTTTTGGGGTGGTTTTTTTTTTTTTTAGCATGTGAAGCAGCTGGCCCGAGGGAAGAGAACAAACACCTGGACTGCCTTGAACTCCCCGTCCCTCGAAGGCTCTGGGCTGCTCCGGCTGTGGGTTCCCCCTATGCTTTGGCCTCACCGGCTGGCAGAGGATTGCAAGGAGAGCCCGAGTCGGGAGACCACATCCAGCCTCCTATCAGCGTAGTTTTCCTTCCATCAGGCAATTAAACCCGGAGGTGGGCATCTGGATGTAAGATTTGTGCATCCCTTAGGGCAGAGAAAGCTGCAGCTCGGGTTACCGCCTCCCTGCTGCCTTACAGCAACCTTTCAAGGTCCTCCAGCCAAGGGAAGGGAGTGGGCAGGAGAGAAAATACAGCTGAAGACGTGCTGCCTTCAGCTGCTTGCTCTGATTGATGGAGGAGAGCAAGAGGGAAGCAACTGTAGCTTTCCACCGGCTCCAGATGATGCCGCATAGTTTCCCTTTTTAAAGCACGAGCTGGGCTGGAGAAATAAATATTTGCGTTACAATTCCTGTTGGAAACGAAACGCTGTGTTTGGAGAGAGGGTGTTAAACGGAAGTCACCAGGGCCAACGGAGTTCGTTGCTGTGGCTATTTTATTTGCTGGGTGCGATCCCGCTCCCAGCTGTTCCCTGCCCTGCTCCCAGCTGGAAGGGGCGGCAGCTTCGGCAGCGACCGAGGAGGGGTCACCCCGCAGGGGCTTAAATTTAGTCTAGGGCAGGAGAACTGAGCGGGCAGCTCAACCTGTAGATGTGGCCTGGGGTTCTGGAGGACGGATGGACAGACAGCTCTCGAACCCGCCTCCAGCCCCTTGCCTCTGCCCTTTCTTCCATTTTCTCCGAGTTAGGTGCAAAGGCTCTGGCTGTGGGCACATTGCCAACGCAGTCCTCCTCAGATGAACAAAATGTCCCCCGGTCCCGGGGTTTGGCTTTTCGGTGGGGCCATTACTGTGCACCACAGGGCCCTGCTCCCCGCTGGGATCCCCGCTTCTTCCTGGTGGCCCCTCCAGAGGAGCATTGGGGCTCTCCATCCAGGCCCTGACACCTGTGCCTGGTCAGGGAATGCAATTTAGGGATCACAGAGGAGGGAGAGCAAAGAAACGGCTGGAAACCCCGGGTGCCTCTTTGCGCAGCGGGAAGACGCACGCCTGTCTCTCCTGCCCGTGGGGAAAGGCTGCAAGGCAGAGGCTGAAGTACCGGCAAGGGAGGATGCCGCTGCCACGAGCTGCCGGGAAAGGCCGGCAGGAGAGGCGAGGCTGCTCCGGGGAGCCGATCCCTGGGGCAGGCTGACTGCTCCCGTCCTGGGGTCGCTGCTCACGCAGCTTGGAGGTACAGTACCCATCCAGGACAAAAAAAGACTGATTTGGGGCCCCGGGGAGCTTTGCTTGGCGGTGGGCTCGCACAGATACATAGCACGGCCTCGGCGTTTCCTCGAAGGTCCCTCGTAAGCCTGGGGGCGAAGGTGTCTCAGGCTGGAAGGCAGAGCCCGGGGGCTCTTCAGATGCTCTCCTCCATTCCTGCTCCTTCCTCGCCTCCCGACTTACCCTCTCCCTCGCAGGCAGCGCCGCTGGATGTCAGGCAGGGCTGCCTGCCACCATTTCGGCAGCGCTATTCCCCTGCCCCGGCCTGGAACCGAAACCGGGGGATGCCGGGGACCGCGACGCCCTCCCGGCAGAGCCGAGCCGGCCCGGAGCGGAGAGAAACGGAGTTCCGCCGGCTCCTCCATCTCCATACCGGCCGGGGAGGGCTTCCTGTCCCCCGCCTCCCCCCCCCCCCTCCCCGTCCCTGGCCGCCTGCCCGCCTCCCTCCCGCCGCCCGGCGGGGCCGGGCCGGGCCGAGCCGAGGGGAGGGGGCTGCGGCCGCTTCCTGCCGCCGCCCCCGCCGGGGCAGAGCGGAGCGGAGCGGGGCGGGGAGCTCAGCTCGGCCCAGCCCAGCCGAACGGCGCTTCCCTGGGGCGAGCGAAACTTCCCGGGGGAAGGGGGCGGCTGCGAGATAGAGAGATAAATTTTTTTTTTTTTAATTTATTTGAAAATTTTCGGCACTTTCGGCGGGGATCCCGGGGCGGAGCCGTCTTCGCCGAGCCTGCGGCGGCGGCCGGGAGGGGCCGGTTGTCCGCAGTGCCGCCGGCCCCCGGGGATGGGCTCCGGTGGGGCGCCCGCCGCTTAGCCCGGCTCGGCTCGGCCCGGCCCGGCCCGCTCCGCTCCGGTGCGGCGCGGCGGGGGCAGCGGGGGCCGCGCCGCGCAGCATGGCCGCGGAGCTCAGCGCCGAGGAGGAGCAGGTAGGATCCCGCCGGGCTCCCCTTCCCTGCGGCCGGGCTCCGCCGCTCCCCGGGCCGGGCCGGACCCCATTTCTTGGCTCTCCCGGGTTGCAGGGCTGTTTTTTTTCCCAGCGCGGCGGTTCTCCCCAAGGAAAGCCCTATCTGCAACCGCCCCCCCCCCCCCCCCCGCATCTCCCCATCTCCGCACAGTGCGCACCCCAAAGGCCTTTGTAAGGCCTGTGCCTTGGGTGTCAGGGCGAGCTGGGGTGCTGCAGCGTGGCGTTGGTGTCACGCACCCCCAAACTGGTGTGTGTGTGTGTCCCCGGGTACCGGTGGCCTGTCCTTACGGCCCCCCCCCCCCCCAAACCGTGGGCAAGCTGGCGTGGGGATGCGTGTGCACGCGCTTCCCACGCCCCAGGCCTCCCGTGACGTCCCGGCTTCCTCCGCCGGCCTTGCGTCACTGCGGGAGGATGTTGCTGGGCTCAGGGAACGGGGCCGATAAGCCAGCTGGGGCGCGTTGGATGGCAAGAGCGATCTCTGGTTCTCCTTTCCTTCGTCCTCGTCCTCGGGGATGCCCACCCGGTTCTGCATCCGTGCCTTGAGCCGCCTCCGCCGGGCTTCCCGCCGGACAGGGATGCTGGGCGTGCTGCCAGGGGCTGCCTCGAAGCCGGGCTCCCCTCTGTCCCACGGCGATGCTCGGGCTGGCCGAGGGTGCTGCGTCGCGTCGGCCAACTCGCTGGCCTCGGGGGGCTGCAAGGAGAAGGCGAAAGGGACCAGATGATCAGTTTTCTGTTTGGTTGGTCGGTTTTCATTTCTGCAACATCCTTCCTTTATACAGAGAGGATTAGGAGGGGTGGTACGCAGACCTTCGGGTTCTCCAAACCCCCGTGTCCCCGCAGGGAGTGCTCGCCCGGAGCTGGAAGAGTCTGTCCAGCAGCCCACGCTGGTGCTCGGGAAATGCAGCTCTCTCGGGCTTTCTCCTCCATCACACCTCCTTCTCATCAGCGCCGCTCCTGGGAGCGGTACTGCTGTCTCCAGGGTAATAAAATCTCAAGGAGTGGGGGGCATTCGTGCCCCGTGTCCCCACAGGTGCCCGTGATATGTGTCATGGAAGGGGCAAAGCTTCTGGCAAATGGGGTTTTGGAAGACCCTGCTCGGGCAGGGAGGCTTCCCAGGAGAGGGATCCAAGACATTTGGCTTGTGCGGCAATATTGGATGGAGAAGGTGAAGGGATATTTGCAATAATGGCTCCAGGTTTGGATCATCAGACTAGGGTGGGGGAAGGTTGCCCTTGGTGCTGCCCTCAATGGCTTGGAAGTCAAAATAGTGGCGGTTTCTCTGTTTTCACGGGTAAGTGCTGGTTGGGGCTGGGACATCCCCTTCCTGCCACCCCTTCGTCCTCCTCGGGACCATCAGGATTTCCTCCGCTCTTTCTGCTCTCCGCTGTTACTGACAGCAAGCCGGGGGGGAATTCACTCCTCTCCTGTCCCTGCCAGCCTTGGGACATCTCCTGCTCCGTAGGATCTCTGCAGTTCCCCCCCTAGTCTATCCCAGAGGGACCAGAGGAGCTAAACTGATTTTCCTTGGGGGTTTTCAGCCCAGCTGTGATTTTCACAGGACTTATTTCCCACCCCGGGCTGAAGAAGGAGGGTGGGTTTGCTGCCTGCGCAGCCCGGGGGAGGAGGGCTTGAAGAGCCCCCGTGTTCCTGTGGTGGTGGCTTTGTCACCACCCTGCCCTGGCGCAGCGAAGCAGGGACTTTGATGACGCCAGCGCTCCAAAGACCAGCATTGTTCAATACACCCGGCTGCGGACAATTTTGCTCACAGCGCTGCCATCGCTTGCAGAAATGGGGCTGCTTGCTGCAGCTCTGGGTCACGGGCTTCGTTTGCAGCACGAGGAGTGATCCCTGCTGTGCTCGGCTCAACACCTGTATAAATCCGTGTAGGATCAGGGCTGGAAACGATGATGAGACCCGGTGTAGCGTGTAAGGGGGGCAGAGCTACGGCTGGTATTGATGCTCAGCTCGGTAACTCCTGGCTCACCTGCTGTTGAGTGTCAGCACTGGTAAGTTTGGGATTTTGTTTTGCTCCCGGAGAAAGCAGGGGAAAGCTAGAATTCGTGGCTGAGCTGCCCTGCAAAGCCAGCGCTTGTTCTCGTGGGTCTTCCCCCTTGCAAAAAAACCCGGCATCCCTCGTGATGGATGCTGGAAGTGGGATTGCATGACACATGAAGGGTTAGATGTTGAGGGAGGAGACCTGAACCACGTGTTGCATCCTCTCCCCGCTGCCACCGTGCCCCTCGAGGCATCCCTCCCATCATCTCGGGGCATCTTTCACCATCTCAAGCTGCAGTGTCGGCTCTGGTCTCCATTTGAGGGCAGTGGGAGTGTGCCTGGTGCTCGTCCCCATCCCCATGCCATCCGGCACATGCTGGGGAAGGAGCACCTCTGCTGATATTTTGGGTTTGCATCTCCACCCAGCCCTAGCTTTTGGGCAGCTGGGGGCCCTAGGGGACTCCCTGGCAAAGTGGGGGTACAGCCGGTGAGGTTCCCCATCTTAGCTTACAGATAGGATACATTTCTATATACGTATGTGTGGATGTGGTTGTTGTGTTAAGGCTGAAGATGGTTTCTGTATTGCCCCGTTTATTTTCCCATCCCTCTTCAATAGAGCAGAAATCATTAGAAATTTGGGCCATGAAAGAGTTGCTTTTGTTTTGGCAAAGCGGAGCCTGTTGGAGATGAAGCCGTGGGGATAAAGGCATCTCGTAAGTACGGCTCCCAGGGAAAGCTGCCGCCAGCTGCTGGCTGGGAGGTGGGAATGCGAGGCAGGGGGGTGTATAACACCATGTCTCCTTTGCTCCCCGCTTTTCCCGCTCCCCTCCAGTCCCTTGCCCCCAACAGTTGCAGAGATGGGAGGACCGATCCGGCTGCCAAGCCACAGCCTGTTGACCGTGGCACGCTGCCGTGCCGGGAGGGCTTGCAATGCTTAAAGGGGATTTTTGTGAGAGCTCGGAGCTGGGCTATTGAAATCCGCTTTCAGATTCCTCCCAGCGCTGTTGGCAGCAGATCCAGCCCAATTCCACAAGTTCCCTCCTGGCTGGTGCTTGCCCAGCCGCTCTGTGGGACTCCGATACCGAGTTAAGGAGCTTCTGGTTGCGATGTGCTGGGGGTCTGGGCTGGCCCTTAGTGGCTTCCAGCAGCCGTGCGAGCCGGTACCCCTTCCAAGAATGCTTGCCACGATGCCAGGCGGGCTGCGGAGAGACCCCTTGGACAAGCCAGGCTACTTCAGCTCATCCCATGAGAGGGGCTCACTGCCCCCGTCGAGCCTCACGCTGCCGATAAACCCCAGCCCTTCGCTTCCTCCCGTCGGAAGTCATTAACGCCGGCGAGCTTTTCTGGCTGAATAGCTCCCAGTAACCCCATGCCGCTGCCTGACATCCAACACCGCCGCCTGCCTGCACTCCCTGCTCCGGGAGCCAGCCTTCGGTGCTCACTGTCTCTCCTCCTCCTCCTTGCGCTGTCATCGCCATCCTCCGCTCTTGCCAGGATGGAAACTCCTCTGTTTTGGGGTGTGCCTGGGTGGGAGCAGGGCGTTTCGGGGACTCCCTCCATCCTGCCCGCATCCTTTGAGCTGTACGTGGTGGAAGGCTAGGCTGTGCTGCCCTGTCTCCCTTGGGGCTCCTCTAAGGGACAGGGGGTCAATACGCAGCAGAAAGCAAAGCTGCTTCCGTTAGCATGGGCGTTAAGAAACCCCAAGCCCACCTTGCAAACACAGCTAGTAAAAATAATACATTTTGGGGTTGTTTTGCTCACCTTCAGGGCTTTAAGCATGCTGGGAGGTTGCAGGTTGGGTTTTGCAACTGCTCCGTCAGCGCTAGGGTTGGAAAAGTTTCTTTCTTGGTTTCTCACGGTTTCGGGTGCCTGCGGTGCTGGTGCTTTGGGAGGAGGGGCTGCTCGTGCGGGATGCCCCTGGTGTGTTTTGGAACCACGGGTTGTGGGGAGCAGTGGGAGCATCCTGGGACCCTCCTGGACTGAACCCTTCTTGTCTGGTCTTCTGCGGCCGTGTGAAACTGGCCTTACTGGGTGAGCTGGTCCGTGTCCTGTAGCACATCAAAGCGTCAGTCCTTGGTGCCAGTACTTGTGTTCACATGGCCGGGTTCGCTGCTCCATGGCGGAGCTGCAGCCCTGGGAGGCCACTGCCAGCTGATGGGTTCCTGCTGTGCCAAGGCCGTTCTGTCTGAAGGGGAGTTTGCCACCTGTAAAATCCTCCTTTTGCTCCCCCTTTCCCTTCCACAAGTCTCCCTCAGCCCCAAGGCCGTTTTTCCAATGCCAGCACTCCTACCACTTGCTCCCTTCCCCACACTGGCGTTCCCTCCGTCTCCATCCCCACTGCTTTTACCCCCTTTCCCAGTACGTGCTGTAGAGCTCCCCGCTTCGCCCCAAGGAGCTGCTGGGTTTGCCGAGCCGTGCTCGGCCCCTCCCCACACACTGAGGACCGTGACCAGGGATGCTCCTCAGGAGTTTCTTCCTCTTCCTCCCACCCCATCTCACTGCACACCCCTCGTCTCTCCCACAGGCGACCAAGCAGTTCCTGGAGGAGATCAACAAGTGGACGGGCCAGTACAATGTGTCCCCGCTCTCCTGGAACGTGGCCGTCAAGTTCCTCATGGCCCGCAAGTTCGACGTCCTGCGGGCCATCGAGCTCTTTCACTCCTACCGGGTAAGAGAGCAGGGCCTGGTCCCCCCCCAGCTGTGGGCTTCCTGCTCTGCAAGAGATCTCTGGGCCCAGGGACGACCCTCCCCCTGCTTTTTTTTCTTTTTCCCACTCCCTTAGGAGTTTTATCCGGCTGGAAAATCCTTTTTCAGCCAAGGCGAGTCACCATGGAGATCTCGCCGACCCCAGTCCCCTCCCCTCCACTGAGAGCAGCGTGCATGCTCGCAGGGTGCCCTCCCAGCTGGTGCGTGATGCCTGCAGAGCATCTCCCCATATATAAAGGATATATGTGCATATATATATACCTTTCCCATCCTGATTTTGTAAAGCTGCTCCTCCCTGTGCTGGGGGTTGTGGTGCTGCAGCCAGTTGCAATCCTCTGCTGGAAAATGGGGCCATGGAGCAGAGGTTTCCCCGCTGGGGCTTCCCTTGGAGGGCTGAGTGCCCCATGAGGACACGATGGTGGGTGGAGGGCTGGGGTGCCCGTGCTGGCCGTCACGCCGGCCTCTCTGCCTGCAGGAAACGCGGCTGAAGGAGGGCATCGTGAAGCTGAAGCCGCACGAGGAGCCGCTGCGCTCGGAGCTGCTCAGTGGCAAGTTCACCATTCTGGTAGGTGGGGGTATCCCCCTGCCCTGAGTTACCCCAACCGGGCAGCTCATCCCGGCTCTGCTCCACGCGGGCGTCCTCGGGTGCCACGGGAGCCTGACCCTCTTTCATTGCCAGAGCGTGCGGGACCCCTCGGGAGCCTCCATCGCCCTCTTCACGGCCAAACTGCACCACCCCAGCAAGAGCGTGCAGCACGTCGTGCTCCAGGCGCTCTTCTACCTGCTGGACCGAGCAGTGGAGAGGTGAGCTGGGGTACTGTGTCTTATGGCGGCAGGTCCCCAGGGAGCCCCTTCCCTCCCAGGGGCGAAGGGAGATGCTGCTGTTCACTGAGGTTTTGATAAAATCCCTCCAAAAGGCTTCGTGGGGAACAGATGTGCTGCCTCGCCAGTGAATGTGAATTCATGAAGGTGGAATTGTGGCTGAGTGTCTGCATGCCTCCAGGTGTCCCATCTCTAGTTAGGGGAGAGAAGGGGTCACAGCTCCCTGTGGCTTGAAATTCCCTGTCTTCCCTTGGTTTGAATTCAAGCCAGTCATCCCCATGGAGGCGTTCAGCAGGGGAATGAAATCCCCCGAGCCCTGAACCAGGCTCTTCACAGCCTTTCCCTGCCCACGTCCAGGTTTCAGTTTAGCAGACTGATTCCTGCAGGCTTCAGCCAGGGAGGAGGCAGCCCAGCCGCCAGCGAGATGTAACGTGAGTCCTGCCACAAATATAAAGCCAGGATGTCCCATTTATCCTGCTGGGCTCTTTCTGTTTTTCAACTTGCCCGTCATGGGCAATGCAGCTGCGACACGCTTCAGACATGAGCCGGGCTTAAATAAGAGTTGTAGAAAGAGGTGGTGAAGCAGCTGGGAAATGCAGAAGCGAGCTTTGGGTCCATGAGTCCTTCTGGAAGCACAGAAGGGGATTTTTGGGGGTCAGCGAGCTGAAGATGAGGTTAGCATGGGGGAGATCTGCTCATGCAGGAACTGAGCAGTTGGATATTGCAGGGTTGACATTGCTCTGTCCCCTCTCTCAGCTTCGAAACCCAGAGGAACGGACTGGTGTTCATCTATGACATGGCAGGCTCACAGTACACCAACTTCGAGCTGGACCTCAGCAAGAAGATCCTCAACCTGCTGAAGGTAACAGCCAGGGGTGGCCTGGAGTCCAGGGATGGCCACTTGCTCACTGAGTATGTGAAGTCTGTGGTTTTGGCGTAAATTTTCACACCAGACCAATGCTGACCACATCGCAGCTGAGGAGCACTGGCTCCAGCCCCGTAGGACCCCAGGAAGGCATTGGGAGCCTGCCAGGCTGGACCCACGGGTGGGAAGGGATCAGCTGTCCCCGTGCCGGATTCCTCTCGCAGCTGCTGGCAGCGCTTTTGGGAAAACAGATGCAAATTATTTTTTAATCGTGCTTGGCATTTCGTGCCTCCTCCCTTCTCCGGAAAAAAGAAATAACAGTAAATATTGGCTGGGGTGTGTTGTCCGCGCAAATCCCGGCTCTCAGGCTTCACCTCTCCCATGGAGCCAAACCCTCTGCCTACTCAGTTCCAAGGAAATCATTTGTTTCCATATCGGAGCATAAAAATAAGCAGCGCCGCCGGCTGTGTGCGAGGCATGCTTTGGGTGCGTCATTGCCATCTCGGGGTGCCTTTGCTGGTTGTCACCTCTGCTGGGAGGTGTCACCCCCCCGGCAGAGCGTGGAGAGGGGCCAGTTCCTCCCTGGCGGCATGGATCTGACCCCCTCCTGTCCACAGGGTGCCTTCCCGGCTCGGCTCAAGAAGGTTTTCATCGTGGGAGCGCCCATGTGGTTTCGTGTGCCCTACTCCATCATCAGCCTGCTGCTGAAGGAGAAGCTGCGGGAGCGGGTGAGTGAGTGCGGGCCCCCCCCCCCAGCACGGCACCCTCGGTGGGGAGGGCAGAGGCTGTTTTCCCCTTGGGACAGGATGGTGTAGGCAGCTTGTGCCCCTCAGCCCCATCCCCTGGAAGCTGCTGAGCCCAAATCCGTGGGAAACGGAGGCTTTCTCAGCCTGTTTCATAGGGGTCGTCAACCTGTTTTGGTATTTTCAGCAAATATCTTGAACCCCTTTTGAAATCGCCTTCGATTTCTTCTTCTGTGGTGAGGCTGCCAGCAGCTGCAAGTAGAGGCAGTGGTAAATGATTAAAGGGAAAGGACACCTCTTCTGAGCACGCAGGAGAAAAGGGAAGCTTAAAAACCTGGGCTCAGGCCCTATTTGGCAAAGCCAAAAATACCTAAACTGGTATCCTCAGCGTCAGTGGTGCTGCTGGCAGAGCCCGTTTCCAGCCTGACGTCTCCCTGGGCTGGACTTTGCCCCTCTGCTTTTGGCAGGGGCTCGGAGCCACTTGCAAATTTGGAGCTGGGTGTCAGGGTGGATTCCCACCCTGGGTATGTGGTGGGGCCAGCCTCTGCCCCACTGCTGGTGTTCCCTTGGGTGCCCTCCTGGTGCCGGGGAGGAAGGGGGAAGACCCCCATGCTGTTGGGGGAAATCCCTGGGCTCCATCAGGATTGTGCCAGACGGTTGGCATCCCTGTCCCTGTCCCCAGTGAACCCTCTCCATCCTTGGAGTCACCCCTGCCCCTCGTCTTCCTCCTGCAGGTGCAGATGGTGAAGATGTCGGAGCTGAAGGAGCACCTGCCCCGGGAATGCCTCCCCGAGTACCTCGGGGGGTCCCTCAAACTGGATCCTCTAAGCTGGAACTGCCGGTTCCTGCCCCAGCAGAATGGGCATCCCGACCCCCTGGACGAGCTCATCCTGGTGCCGCTGGTGGCCCCCAAAGATAACGGCTCCGTCCATGTCCCCGGGCCCAAGTCCGTCACCCTGCAGGAGCTGCTGGATCACGTCAGCCACAAGCAGAAGCGGGGCATCTATGAAGAGTACGAAGATATTCGGCGGAGGAGCCCAGCCGGCACCTTTGTCTGCTCTTTGTGAGTCGGGGAGAAGGAGCCGAGTGCGGGCGAGCGTGGGGGTCCCTCTCTCGTGCCAGAAAAGCCGGGTCCCCCCTGCCCCGCTTCTGCTGCTTGGTGGCAACCCAGCCGCCTCTTTGGGGTGCAGTGCTTTGGGTTAGCCATGGAGACCCCCAGCTCCTTTGCAGCTCCGGTAGGCCCCGGGGGTACAAGGGAGCTGCCGGAGAGGGGACAGTGGGGACAGGACCTGGCCGGGACTCCGCTTCCCGAAGCTTTGGCCAGGTGATGGCAGCAGAGCCCAGGCTACGGGCACCGGAGGCTTGCGCAGAGGGAGGGATGCTGCCTTTTCCTTCCCTGCCTGAAAGACATCCCTGCTTCCCTCTCCCCTGCCTCCCAGGGCACCCTACAACCAGGATAAGAACCGGTACGGGGATGTGCCCTGCTTGGACCAAACCCGCGTCAAGCTGGCAAAGCCGTACAGCCGCCCGGAGGTAAGCCAGCCTGGGATAGAAACTCAGGGGTCCCACGTGAAGCTGACGCAGCTGTCCCAGCCACGGGGCTCTGGAGGGGCTCATGCTGTGTGTATTTTTCTCCCCCCCAGCTGACCGACTACATCAACGCAAGCTTCATGGACGGCTACAAGCAGAGGAACGCTTACATCGGGACTCAGGGTATGGCCTGAGCCACCAAGGGGCTCTTTTGCTCCTGATGCATGTGTGGGCTTCACCTCCCTGCCCAGCATCGGCCACTTGCCATGGTGGGGGACATCCCGTGAGCGGTTTCTCCTGGGAGAGAGCAAGTGGGTCCATCCTCCTTCAGCCGCCTCCCACAAAACAGGTCCTGGGCTGAGCAGACCCCTGCTAGCAGCGGCGATGGCAGCCCCCTCCTCCTGCCCCTAACGTGGCCCCTGGTTTTGCCCCATCTGCCCAGGGATGGAGCAGCAGGGAGCAGAGAGGGGGGATTGGTGCTGAGCCACAGGGATTCGGTGCTGGGGCAGGGGGGGCAATCCGTGGCAGCTCCAGGCAGGGCTGGTGGATCCACGCCAGGGTCGGTCCCTGCGGGAAGGGGCTGTGGTCCCCCGGGGAGGGTGAGGGGGGCTGGCGGAGGCTGCTGGGTGAAGGGGCTTGCTCAAATCCATCAGGTTTTGGGCTGACGTATGGGCTGTCCCCGCAGGGCCTCTGGAAAACACCTATGGTGACTTCTGGCGCATGGTGTGGGAGCAAAACGTCCTGGTGATTGTGATGACAACCCGGTGAGTGCTCGTGGTCGGCGCACAGCCCTGTTTTTCTTTGCAAAATAAGCGTTTTTGCTGTTGGAGGAGCAGCGCTGTGCTCTCTGCAGTGACGTGGCAGCTGTGGTCCCAGCTGGAGCCCCTCAGGGTGGGGACATCATATCAGGGATGGACTGTTTGGTCCCTGTGGGATCCTCAAGGGACCAAGGCCGGGTGGCATGGGACATGTCCCTAGCAGGGCGAGGAGGACATCACCAGCTTGTCCTTCTCCTGTTCTCAGGCTGGAGGAGGGAGGCAGGAGAAAGTGCGGCCAGTATTGGCCCCTGGAGAAGGATTTCCAGGTGTGCTTCGGGGCCCTGACCATCACCAACCTGGGCGTGGAGAACCTCAACCATTACAAGAAAACCATCCTGGAGATCCACAGCTCAGAGGTGCGTGGCTGCAGCCACGGGGATGGCACGGGGGTGCTGGAGGTCCTCTCTGGCCAGGGGCAGAGAAAGGGAGAGGGTCTAACCCCCCTGTTTTCTCCCAGACCAGGGAGCGGCGGCTGGTGTCTCACTTCCAGTACCTGAGCTGGCCGGACTACGGCGTCCCCTCCTCTGCGGCCACCCTCATCGACTTTTTGGGGGCCGTGAAGCAGCAGCAGAGGGTGGCAGTCAGCGCCCTGGGACCTCGCTTCAAGGGTCACCCTGGGGGACCGCCGATCGTGGTGCACTGCAGCGCTGGCATCGGCAGGACAGGTAATGGGGTAACCCCACTGCTGGGCTGGAGGTCTTGGTGGTGGTGGGGCATGTCCAACCTCCCAGGGACGTTTCCATCCCGGGGACCGACGGCGTGTTTGCAAGTTAGTTGACCCAGGACGCGTGTCCCCAGGACCTTCTGCAGCCATTGGACCTGGGAGAAGTCTCTGCCCCGCTTCTCCCGACGCCTGTGGTCGCATGTGGGAGGTTGGTGGGGGGCCAAGGACCACCACTGCCCCGCTCCGGTTCTTGCAAGGGGCAGCGATGGCTATTCAGCGGCTGACGCTGTCCCCGTTGTTGTCCCCAGGTACCTTCTGCGCTCTGGACATCTGCCTGTCCCAGCTGCAGGACGTGGGCACGCTGAACATCTACCAGACGGTGCTGCGCATGCGGACCCAGCGCGCCTTCAGCATCCAGACCCCCGAGCAGTATTATTTCTGTTACACTGCCGTCCTCGAGCACGCCCAGCACGAGGGCCTGCTGCTCGCCAACCACAACCGGGCCGGCCAGGAGAAGAGCTCGCCGGGACACTGAGACCCGCTGCCTCCCCACAGACAACCCCCCCACACACCTCTTCCCATCCTCCCGGGGTTGCCAGAGCCGCCTCCGCGCCCGTCGGGACTCGGCAGAGCTGTCGGGACAGTGGTGCCGGAACACGGTGGCAGGCAGGCAGGCAGGCAGCTGCCCGTCCTCGACTATTAGCACTGCTATCGAACTGTGCCTTATTCAAACCAAATGGTGGCTGCCGCTCGCTGGGGGGTGGAGGACGGCGCGGGAAGAGGCTCTTGCTCCTCTCCGTGGTATTTCTGTTGGGGGGGTTGGTTGTTTGGGGAGGTGGTTTTTCTTCTCTTCGAGTTGTTTTTGTTTTTTGGGGGGTTTTTGGTTTTTTTTGTTGGGACCATCTAAAAATGTTATCTAGAGAGGGGTTTTGCAAAGCCCTAGGAAATGTATTTCCAGTCCTGCCCCTGCCCTGGGGCTTAGGAAGAGGCGCCTACGTCAGTCTTACCTGCCACTAAGTCTGTGTGTCTGTATGTATGTGTGTATATAATATATCCTTGCTGTGCCCAACCCCGGCTATTATATAGAGACATATATACAAGCACCCGTTTTTAGGAGCTCCTGTGGATCCCCGCTGTCCTGCCGTCTCACCGCTGTGATCCGTGGAGCGGTGAGTTTGGTCCTGGCTCTGTCTTGTCTTCCCCCCCTGCTTCTTTTTTCCCTTTCCTGCCCCCCCTGCTCCTCACAGGTAGCCTTGGGACCCGGTACCCGCTCCCATGCCCATCCTGCGGGAGGCATGGGGATGGATGCTCGGCGGCATCCCCCCAGCTTTGCTTGTCTCATTTTCCCCATCCTCATCTCCTGCTCGGAGAGGGCAGCTCTGCTCCTGGGAGGGGGATCTGGAGGATTTTGGCCACGGCAGGCGGGTTGGCCGGGGGGTGAGGAGCTCACAGGCGTCCCCCCCCTTGGGGCACAGCTGCAGGAGTCACTAGGTACGAGGTGATGGGGACGCACGGGGACCGACCGGCTTTCCGGGTTGCCCGGCTTTCCCAAGCCGGCAGCGGGAACCCGCGGGCCCAGCCCTGTGGTGAGTCATGGGCTGAAAAAACGGTGAGCAAAAAAAAAAAAAAGCTAAAACCCTCGAGAAGCGGCAAGCCAACCTGTGGGGCAGCAGTGCCCGCCGGGGATGGCTGCTCTGGCCCCCTGCCCCTCCGTGCCACCCGGGGAGCCGGGACTGGCAGCGCCTGGGCCTCAGTAACTTTATACTGTAATAAGCTCTTTGAATGTGTATATTCTTATTTTTTTATAATCTTGGGGGGGGTGGGGGTTTTTTGGTTGTTTTTTTTGTTTTGTTTTGTTTTTTTTGTATTTAACATTAACTTGATCCAAGCCAGAGCCAGAAGTATTTGTAAATGTTCCTATTTTGCTCTTGTTCAGAGAAACATTTTTGTTGTTACTTTTTGGGTTTTGTTTTGGTTTTATTTGTATCGACATACAAATATACCACCAGTGATCGGTCCTCTTGGGTCTTGTGGTGGAGTTGGTCAGGGGCAGGAGAGAGGGACTTGAAGGCTTTGCGCACCCTGTGGTCCCCAAAAGCAAGCACGGACTTGCTGCAGCCCCCCAGCACTTTGGGGGGCTCAGGGCTGCATTTAGGGCCGTGCTGGGGAGCACGGGGTAGGACTTGCACAGGGCTGGAGGGCTGAGGGCAGCAGCCCTAAGAGCTGGCCAGCCCGCTCCTGTCCTGGGTGAGGCCCTGTGAGAGATAACCAGGCTGCAGGCAGCTTTCCTGGGCAGGCAGGATAATGGCAGGAGGGAAGGCAGAAAGACGGGCTGGGCTGTACGCAGCCTCATTAGCTGCGGAGGGGGACGCAAGCCGCCCCTCTCCGAACTCCGGCCTCTTTTCCTAGGGCCTCGCTGAGCCCCAGAGCATCAGTCTTCTGTCCTGCTTCAAGCAATGGGCTCTTCGCAGCCTCTTCTTCTTTGCATAGTCCCTTTCTCCAGCTGTCACCTTCCTCCTATCTTTTTTTATTAATTATTATTTAGAAAGTGCCCAGGGTGTGTTTGCCACCCTGACGAACAGTCTGGGAAACCAAACTTCTGCCTGCAAGGAGCCTCTGGGTCCCAGCTTGGAGATCGAGGTCCGCCCCCCGCCCCTCCCCCCCAATGGGGAGGCCAAGCAAGTGGGGCCGGCCATTGGATCTGCCTGCTGCTGCCTGCACCTCACAAGGCACGGCGGTTTTGGGGTGGCTAGGAGGGTTTGCCTCTAATGCAAATGCTGTCAACAGCAAAAGGATGGGTGGCTGCTAATTTGAACAAGATGCACTTGATCTCATTGCTGCTACATGTAATGCTCAAGGGATGGAAGCAGAGATTAAAAGGAATGGAGTTGTTGGGCGCTTCTGGTGTTATTTCCTCAGCACCTACAGCGGTAGTTTGGGGACCGTCCGCCATCTTCCTGTGTTTGAGAGCATTCTGCAATAGATGAATGGTGGCAGTGTTGGGGAAAGGCATTTCGCTGCTGGATTTGGGGGCGAGGGCATCACTTCTGTGCTGCTGGACCTGCTCTGAGCAGGCATGTAGGGCACAAAAACATGCGGGCACAGCTGGAGGGAAGGTGGCTGGGCTGCCCGTGGGCTCCTGGGCTGACAGCCAGCCCCGGCGCCTTTGGGTGCAAGCGATGCCAGTCCCAGAGCGGCAGCCGCAGCCTGAGGCTTTGGGGCGAGGGAAGAAAAGAGGCAGCGGGCGCAAATCAAGCCCTAGAGCCAGCGGGAGAGCACGTGCCCCAGAGCAGAGCAGCCGGCCCCAGTGAGGCTCCCAGGCGAGAGGAAACGCTGGCAGGTGGGAAGAGCAGCACCTGTGTTTGCTCAGCTGGAGTCCGAAAAAGCCGAGGAGGCCGGCGTCTTTCTGGGACAGGCAGAGGGGGAAGCTTTCCCCTGCGTTCGAGGCGTGGACAGGCTTGGCCAGGCCATACCAGGGCCAAACACATGGGCTGGATGGCTGGAAAAGAACTGGAAGCAGCAGGACATCTGTCTTTAAAGGATGCATGCCCTGGCACCCGTGGCTGTGTGAGAGGTGGGCGTTTGGAACATCCCTGGAGCTGTGCAAGTCCTGCCTGTGGAGCAGTTTTGTTTCAGCTGGAGTGTCCCATTCTTCTAGGTACCATTTTCTGCCCCACTGTGCTCCTCAAGCAGCATCGGCCCACACACTCTGACCTGCAGAGCCGCTCCTCCAGCTCAGGCTGGCCTCCAGTTTTCCCTCCCAGTGCCCATTACAGGGCAGATCCAGGATCCAAGGGAGCCCCTTGTCCTCGCTCCCTCCTCGCTGCCAAATACATTCACCCCAGCTGGGCTTTCTTGTTGGCACACGCGCAGAAAGGGGTTTTTTGCGGCTTGTTTCCCAGCCCGCACTGTCGGCAGTGGCTCTCCCTGGGTCAGCGGGGCTTTCAGCAGGGTGTCGGGTCCGTCCTGTGTGGCCCCGTGGGTGTGCCCAGCCTCTGTCTTCCTTCCATGGGCTCCAAAATCCCAAACAAGCCCACGCTGTGGGTGTGGGTGAAGGCAGTCGCGCCTTTTAGCTTAATTCCATACGATGTGGACACGGAGAACTGAAACGTTTCCAAGGACACCCATGTCCTGGATGCCTGTCAGTGTCACAGTAGGAATACCAGGCAGCACAGTACTGGAGGGTGTTTAATCAAAAGGCTCTTTAGGTTCACATTAATATTTATTTTTTTTTTCTTTTTTGACTTTTAAAATGTTTCCCCTTTCACCTCTTCTTGCAATAAGATCAGCTGTCAGTGGTTTTGGACTTTAAACTTGAGGTTTGGGGATTTTTAACTAGGCTGGTGGCCTTCCACAGACAAATGACAGCAGAAGACAGGGCAGAGGATTCCTTCAGCTGCCTTCACCCCTCGGGCTGACCCTGGGGGTAGCACGGGGGTGGGGGGGTGAACCCGAGGAAAACCCGTGCTTAGGTAAAGATGAGAGGGAGGGAGAGCACCGACGCCAGCTTGAAATGGGAACTGCTCGGATACGCCGCTGTCGTAGACCTCAGCAGCTCCCTTCGAGGAGGGACAAAGATCCCATCTGTGCTGGAGGCGGAGGAAAGGGTTGTAAACATTTTCCATGGGAAAACAACCCAAACACTCCCCCCCCAACTATTTCCAGGGCCACGTTTCTTGTCAAAGCCAGCGTTTTCAGTCCTCTTGCACAACACAAGATTTTGTTCCATCCACTCCTCGTCCCCATGCCAGCAGGTCCCGCTCGGCAGCAGAAATACGGATTTCTGTGGAAATGGCCACTTCACACAGAGTGCCAAGTGTTACTGGAAAGTAAAACTTTGTGTTGTTTGGAGAGCAGTGGGAGAAATGGGCCACTGTGTGTAGGTAGCAGGTGTGCCTTGCCCTGCCTGCAGCATCTCCCCTTCCCCAGAGTGCCCCAGGGATGGGGAGCAACCACCACGGGCAAAATTCATCCTAAACCAAAACAAGCCCAAGAATTAAATCCAAAGTGCTGGCTGAGGCTGGAAATGGGATTTAAAGCCATTGCAGGGAAACCCCAAAGTGGTGTTGCCATCCCTGGGCCCACCTCTCTCATTTGGCTTTCTGGGTTTCTTGGCTGCACGCACATCGCCTCGCTTATTACAATTACTTTACTGCTTGTAATTTGCCTGGTGCATGTTGAGCCCCGGTTGGAAACAGCCTGGCTCCAGAGTGCTTCAAGTCTCAGCCCTCCTGCTTCCTTGCCACCAGCTTCCTAGGGTCGGGCTCAATCCCCAGCCCATGCAGGTTCAAGCACCCCTGGCCAGCAACCTTTCAGCAGCTAAACCGAGCCGCAGCTCCCAGCCACAGAGGCAAGAGAGATCCTACTCTGCTGTGTCTGCCATGTCCTGGCCTCTTGGCAGCACCTGGGAGCTGCCTGCTTCCTACCCTGGCCGGGGGTAAGAACCGAGGAAGGGAAAAGCAGCTGGAAAGAGAAAAAAACACAAGATGTTTAGCTCTTGTTTGAGTGAAGGTGCTTGAGCAGCAGGCCCGGTGACAGCTAATCCAAGGCCAGGCCTGGTTCCTCCAGCCTTGATTTCAGGCAGACGGGGGGGGGAGTGGCCGGTGCCTGCAGCAGAGAAGTGCAGCAACTCCCTCCACAACTTTGTAAACCCCGGGAGAAATAAAATAAATAAATTAAAAACCCCGCAGCCGCGTACCCATCTCCAGGTCCTGTTTTAGCGACGGCAGAGGGGACCGGATAGCGCTCGCCCACCTCGGCTGGGGTCAGGCTCTGCTGCAGGGCCGGGGGGGTGTGTGTGTGTGGGGGGGGGGGTGTCAGCTCCCTCCCGCCCTCCGAGCTGAGGCCTCTCCCTCAGCCACCCCCAACCCCCGCCGGTGGGCGGTCCGGTCGTGACGATCGGTATCGCGGGGCCAATCCGCCCCGGGGGGAGTTCCCCCTCCATTCAGGGCTCCTCGCCTGCGCGTTGAGGGTATGTAACAGCTGCTTTTTTTTTCCCCCCTCCCCTCCCGCCTCCTTTCCACCTCCCCTTCTCCTCACGACTAGACCGGCATTTGCTTCTCCCCAGATGGGGGGTGGGGGTGGGGGGCGCGGCCGTTGGGCTGAGGGAAGGAGCGACCCGCGCGCTCTCAACGGCCGCCGGCGGGAAGCGCGCGGCGGGAAGCGCGCGACGGCGGCGGGAGGGGGCGGGCGGGGGGAGGGGGAAAGAGGGAGGGAGTGTGGGTGAGGAGGAGGAGGAGGGGAGGGGGGGGAGCGGTCGCTGCGCCGGCCCCGCCCCCCGCCCCCATTGGCTGCGGGGCGGCGGGCACGCCCCCGCGGCGCGCGGGGCCTCTCCGCCGCCCCCTCCCCGCTTCAGTGCGTGCGTGCGTGTGTGTGCGTGTGGTGTGTGTGTGTGTGTCTGTCTGTCTGTGCCCCCCCCCACGTGTAACCGACCCGCCCCACGTGGGGCGCTGCCATCCCGGAAGTGAAGGGGTTCGGGGACAAAAGGCAGCCCCTCACCGCCCCTCCCGCGCCCCGCCGTCAACCCAGCCCCCCCCTCCCCCCCCGCCGCCTACCGGCGGCGGGGGGGAGGGGGGGCTGGGTTGACGGCGGGGCGCGGGGAGCACGCGCGCGCGCGCCGCGAGGGGAGGGGGTGGCGCGCGCGCTCGCGCGGGCCGCGGCCGATGTAAACATTCCACAAAAGGGCTCCCCAGAGAGGGGGCGTGGCCTCGTCGGTCGGAGGCGGGGCCGGTCCCGCCGCGTGGGCGGGCTCCCCGCCGTTGACGGTCGAGCTGCCCGCCCGCCGGTTGGCTGGCTCTTTTCGGCCGCAACCAATGGAACCGCGGAGGAGGCGGGACGGGGGCGGGGCGCGCTGCTTATACGGACATTTTTCTTCGGCGGTAGCTCCCCCCCCCCCTCCTCCCCTTCCCTCCCTTCCTCTCCACATCCCCTTCCTGGGGGCTGCGGCCAATAGGGGAGGGCGAGGTGGGCGGGACCGAGGCGGCGATTGGCCGCGGGGCTGACGGGCGTGCGGCGCGCCCAGTGGGCTTTTGGGGCTCCCCCCCTGCGCGGGGAGGGGCGGGATTTCCCGGGGAACAGAGAAGCGGGCAGCGCTCCGCCGCGGCGGCCGAGAGACGGTTACTCCATCTTACCCCCCTCCCCCGCCGAGTGTCCCCCCCCTCTCCACCCGGGGCCCCGGCGCCGCCCGCCGCCCGCCCCCCCTCTCCGGGAGGAGGGGCGCGGGGACACCCCCCCCTTACCCCACCTCACCTCACCGCGCCGGGGGAGAGCTCGCCCCCGCCGCCCTCCCGGGAGGGGCCCGCAGTGGCCCCGCCGCCCCCTGAGCCTGAGGGACGCTCGGCCGCTGCCAGGGCCCGCTTCGAGGTAAGGGGGAGGGGAAGGGGCGGAGGGGGGGTCACCAGGCCCGGTGCCGGCCCCCTCCGGCGATCCGTAGGGGGCGGGGCCTGGCGCCGGTGCCGCGCGCGCTGGCGGTGTGTGTGTGGGGGGGGGGTGGCCGGTGCCCGCGGTTCTTCTCGTCTCCCCGGGGAGCCCCGGCCCCGCGCGGGCGGTCTCGCGTCCTCCCGCCCCGCCCCGCCCCACCGGGCTCGAAGCGGCGGAGGGGGTGGGGAGGGAGGGAGGAAGGAGGGGGGGGGTGTCCCGGCCCCGGCATGGCGGGAGCGGCGGGCGGAGCGTGCGGCGGCGGCCGCTGGGCCGCGCTGCGAGGCGGGCGGGCGGGCGCCTCCCTCCGCTCCTCCTCCCGCCCTCCGCCCGGTGCCGCTCCCGGGCTGCGGCGGGACCGCCCCCCCCCCCCCCCCACTCCCTCCCTCCCTCCCTCCGCCAGCTCTCTCCCGCATTGCACGCCCCCGGTACCGGCCGCATTGCGCGCTGGATCCTCCACGGGGGCTCTCCCCCCGCCTCCACCGGAGCTCCTCCCCACGCTGCCCGCCCTGCGGGGGTGGTCCCGAGAGCCGGCTGGAGCCCGGGGGCGGCGCGGGGCTCCCCCGGCTCCTGTCCGCCCCCCCCCCCCCCCATCCTCAACTTCCCGGAGAAGTTGCCATTAAAAACCTTTTGCCGCTCGTTAAACCGCCCCCAACACCACCACCGGGGGGCTGCTCCGCCGCCTCGCACCAAAGCGGCCCCCGGGATCACCGAGGAGTTCCCCCGTGGGTTTTCGGAGAGTCCCCCCCATTGCGGTTTTTTCCAGCTGAACCTCCGCGGCAATCCGTAAGGACCTGTTGGAAGCGATGTGTAGAGATCTACGGAAACCGGAGAGCTCCTCCTGCACGCGTTAATTATCGAGCGTTTTTAATAGCAAGCTGGCATCCTTTTTTTTAACGCGTCCTCTCCGTGCAGCGCTGTGCCTTGAACTTGTCAGAGTCTCGCACTTGATGTGGCGGCCCTCTTTCTTAATTCTTCAGGCTGTTGGACGTCTGTAGAAACCGCTTCAGGTTTTTTCCTGGGGCTGCAAGAGGCTGGCCGCGGCAGTCGGATAGCTTTAAAAAAACACGAGCGCGCTTTTGCGCCTGCTTAACCAAATACTGTCTTTTCTGCCTTTTCCTGGCCCGGGTTTGGAATGAGTTTTAAGAGTCATTATTTGTGCAAATAACACGTGTGTTCGGCACGCTGGTGGAAAGAGCACGTCCCGGAAGAAATGCGTTTGTTTGGACTGCTGAAATGGTGCAAAACTGAAAAAATAATTTGTTTAAAATAGCGCTGGAACAAGTTACCAAAGGCATCTTGGGCTGCGCGTGGATTTTTAATCTCCCGCGCTGCCCAGAGGAATCAAAACCTGCTTCCTGTGCTGAAGTGTAGCTTAAGGATGACCCAACACCTTACATTTCTTTCCTAACTTGTCGCTTTTATATTCATCAGTTGTGCTCAAAGGTGTGGGGGCTCAGTAAACAAGTGGGAAATGCCCAGCTTCTTCCAGTACAGCTCTATCTGCACTTCAGTCTTCCAGTCCTAACTTGTAATTTTATTTTTTTTTAAATACAGTTTCAAAGAAGTATACATCGTTCTAAAATACGGTGCCGTTAATACTATGTAATAAAATGGCGCCTTATGTTAATGTAGTAATTTTAAAGCACTTGTAAAATTCCTTCATCACATAAAAGTGCCTTGGCAGCCTAGTGTCAGCCTGCGCTGGATCTCCGGGAACAGAAAACCACTTTTTGGGGTCTTTTCTTCCCTGCCCGGGTGAGGTCAGCAGTTTTTCAGGCCAGTGCGCTCTTTGCAAAAGGAAACTGTGCTTTTTCACCCCAAAGGATCTCCTCCTCGCCCCTCCCACCCACCGCTTCTGGTTAAGATACATGGTCTCAGCGTGAATTTGTTTGAAAAGCTTCAACGTGATCGTTCACCAAATAATATGGCAGTAATTTGCTAAAGTTTGGGGAAAGTCTGGGTGATTTAGACTGCTTTTGCAAGCAGAGTGGGGAAGGGGGATGCTCTTCCCGCCCCCCCTGCCCAGCCCGGATTGCCGGAGGAGCCCTCCACGCAGGCTCCTGGCACGTGTGGGTCTTGGAGCCGGGAGCATCGCGTTGGAATTGGCAAGAGGATCATTTACGTTTCCAGGATTTATGAATCGTTTTCTGTCCAGATTGCTGTTCTGGTCTTCTCCAGCATTGGAAAGCTTTTATGGCTGTTAAAGCTGGAACAGAAAAGAGAGTCCCGTAATAGCTGTCATTTCAGGCTGGTAGGCAGGGGGTGCGCTTTTGGGGACGCGCTGCTTTTTTCCAACTCCTGTGGGGTCTTGTCTCTTTTTATATATATATATAAAAAAAGAAAAAATAAAAGTATTCTGGTAATTCTCTCTGCACGTGGAGAAAGCATACTCGAGAAACAGGGCAAAACGATGCTAACCTCTGTATTGAGTGTAAAGCTCGGTTTGGATCATCTCTTTGCAGTGGGGTTTAACACCCAGGCCGTTCACTGCTCTGGCAAAGCCTTACCAAATTCTTACCCATCTGGACGGAGATGAGTGGGGTTTATTTGTGTCCTGTCTGCTGCATGCTGGGTGCTGGCATGTCATCCGCAGGCTGTCATCATGTCACCTTGCAGAAAACTCTCCTAACTGCTCCAAAAGCTTTGGATACTGCTTTTCCAGCACCTTTTTCTTTTGGATACTTCTAATTTCATTTTGGAATGACTATCCCGTCACAAATGTGCCCCTGTAGTGGGGTCAGGGGCTTATTCCCATGTTACAGGTGAGGGATCCGGGCTGTGTGGCACCATGCAAAAAATATACCAGCGGTTGCTGAACAAGCTGGGTCATGTTCTGGAAGTCGTGCGGCTGGGTTAGTGCACAGACAGCAGCGCTGCTGGAACCTGAGCCAGCTGCTTTCTAGCAGGCACCGTGATATACAGTGTCAAAATCCTGTGGGGGACTTGTCCCGCAGGACATCCACGATGGCTCTGGGATCAGAGCAGCCCGTCCAGGGTCTGGAGCCGTACCCGAGTCTCACGCTTGCTGCTCCCAAGTTTTGAGTCCTTCCTCCCTCAAAAGGAAACCTTTCAAAAAAGCCCCCACATGCATTAAACACGTCATCTGCCTCTATGCCATTTCCTCGCCCTTTTTCAGAAGGGTCCTCGCTCTGCGGGGACCAAAATCCTCTCTAGCAGTGCTTTCACAACTTGTTTTGTGAGGACGGTGTTTATCCACAGGCTTCTTGCGGTTCCAACAGGTGCCGAGGCAGCAGACCTTCCCAATGTGCTTTCTTCCTAGTCTCTATTTGCCTTTTTCTTTTCGCTTTTGATTCTGACACCTATTTAACAGCTGATCTCTTAATGCCAGAAGACCCTCCTTATCTGATTGGAAAACCTGAAATAAAAAAATCAATATAGGTTTCTAGCTATGCAGATTTTTGAGATTTTATTTGGTACAAAGCTGGGGAGCAGAGCTGCTGTGGGAGAGGCAGTTTTGTGAGGGAAGAGGAGGATGCCCAGGCTCTGTCACCTCCGTTGCTCCCGCAGAGGAGTGAGCGGGCAGGAGGGGAGCTGGGTGTGAGGAGGGAGCTGTGCGGTGCTCTGCCAGCTGAATTCAGCCTTGTCCCCGCTTTGTTCCTTCTCTTTCTGTGTCAGTGCTGCTGCTCCTCTCCTCTCCGCAGTACCAGAGGGGAAGGGATACGCTCCACTTACGTTTACCGGTCCCACTGGCTTATGTGAGGCAGATGGATGGGGAAATCCTCTGATGAAGTTGGCGGGGTAGAATTGCATAATTCTGGGGGTGTTACCGAGATGCAACGTACCTTTTTAAAATTTTTTTTCTTGCTTTACCAGCTGAGGATCCTGTGCGTGTTTGCAGTATGTCTGCCTGATGCACCCTACCTGTAGTCCTAAGCAAAGCTGGTGAGCTGGGCGGTGGCACGGGTGGGAAGATCAGAGGTGTCTTCCTACACAGTGTCCTTTCCCTGTGAAGGGGACACTAAAAAACTCAGGGGGGAAAAAAAAAAGTTTTCATCCTCCTGTAGGCAAGAATGTTGTGTACTCTAACTGAAGTTAGAAGATAGTTTGGGTCAAAATGATGCTGGGGAAAGGGGATGTGATTCTCTGTGGACTGCACAGAGTGGGACTCAGTCTGTCCAGTTATTGCTAAGCTCTCCTATGTGTCTTGGGTTAATGCTTTTAACAAAGGAAAGTAACTGAATTTTGTGACTTGCTTTCAGTCTTGTGCAGTCCTTGCTGTGTTTTGGGGGCTTTTTTTTTTTTTCCCCCACCCCCAAATTAAGATTACAGATGATACAATTTGAATTGGGGCTTTCTAAATCTTAGAGTCAAAGTCCATAAGGGGATGCCAGAAGTGTGTGCTACATTTCTGAGAAGACAACGTAAAACAAGCGTAGTACTGTTCGTAATGTCGCCACAGTGGAGGGCAGATAGCTGATACAAGTCTTTGAGGCTGCTGATTGCAATTGTATATTTATCCTCAAAATACCTTTCCATATTAGCTGGGCTTTGCCATCAGCAAGGATGCTGAGAGAAATCAGTTGTCACCGAGGGTGGAAGTGGGTGGAATTGCCCCTTTGAGCAGCAGGCTTCGGCTAAATCGGTTTAAAATGACATGTCTAGTCTTGGGTTTCATCACGGTCTTTCTTCCTTATCAGCTGCCTGGCGTGCTGTAGGAGGGGTAGGACTTGCTGCACAACAGATCTCTCCAGTTTTTGAATGAAGGAGATCCTTGGGAGATGCCAGGTCAAGATCAGCAGGACCTCAGTGAGATGAATGCACTTGGGGAGCATTCAGCATCATATTTTCTTCTGCAAGATGCAGACCAGTTTCTGCTCTGGTGCTGGTTTGCTCACTCCTCAGTGCTTTCCCCTCTCTGTAGAGTTTCGGTGGTGGTGGATGCACAGAGTTAACATCACTAGTCTTTGTCTAGGTAAAGCAGAGCACTGAGATCATCTCTCTGCTAGGATTAAAAAAGCCTGTGAATTAGTAGTCTTCGTTAAGTGGTGGTCTGCTGTGAGCCACTCTTACACAACAGATGCAGACCCTAAGTAGGAGTTTAGCAAGGTGTTAACTAGGAAGATTGACTAATGCTATTGACTATTGCCTATAATATTGACTCTCTATTCATATATATTGACTGTAATATGAAATTTTAAAGTTGAAGCAGGTACAGTGCTTGGATAGAAGCAGAGTCCAAGCTCAGCTAGCGAAGGTGGGGGGAATTTGGAGGGAAGAACCACCTTACAGGAGCTTTAATTTTCACTAAACAGAAGCTTTAATGTCAACCATACAGCAAACTAGGTTTCTGGAAGATTGCTTACTTGGTCTGCGAGAATCAGGAGTGTCAAAACCTGATGTTCATGCTGCTGGTGTGTACGTGGTAGTGTATCCTCGGTGCTACCGCGATTCCCACAGCCTCACAGGGCGGAGGTGTTTGGTGGCTCCACGGGGAAAAGGCTTCTCAGTCAGCCTAAGGTGGCATTTTAATCCTCATAAGGACACATGAGTCTTCCGGCCATCTTCTGTCCTCAAACAGCCTCTGCTTTAAAGGTTGGTAAGTCCATCCAAAGTGACAAGTGTGGAGTGTTGCTTTGGGAAGTGAGACACAAGGGTGGGACGCTTAACAGCCGCCACACCGCATATACACCATGTGTATACACACACACACACACACACCCCCCTTATCGCAGACAGTGTGTTAAGCCTACTGGAACTGTTTCACTTCTTTATAGCAAATCACATGTGAATTTTTTTTGAGAATGTTCCTGCTTTGTAGATATTGTGTGTATGTGTCTGCAAACCAGCAGCTCTTGGTTGCTTCTCTAGGGAAGGAAAGCTGTTGCACCGTTGAAAGGGTAAGGGGCGAACCAGCCTGGGAGATCAAAAGAAAGTGGAAGGACTGGCTGGGGTACCAGTGTTTAGAGCAGAAGGGTATCCAAGTTGGTGAGTGGGTTATAAATAGATGCCGTCAAAGCTTTGCCCAGACTTTACTCATGCGGTCAGCCATTGTCATGCAAAATCCTGGCTAGCTCTGCTCGTGGGATGATGGTGCGTGGCCAGGTTTGCCAGCGTTGCTCAGTTTAGTCCCAGCCCTATTAGCATAAAACTGTACGTTTTTACAAAGCTAAATGCCGGCTGTGCTTGAGGGGAGTAGCTTCAAGTTAACCTGCCTAGCTCTTTATTTGTCAGCAGAGACCAGCTGAATGAAAAGACAACCAATGCAGGCACCATTAGCAAAATGAGCTCCTGGAGTGTCCCTCTCTGCTTTCTGAGTGTATGTTGGAGGTCAGACCTGCTTAGGATTTGTAACTTGTAAATAAGATCCAGTGAGCAAGCTTTCTCCTTTACTTGGGTTGAGGAGTCCTCCTCTGCCTCTGCCAGCTGTATTCTACCTGCCGGGTCCTTTGGGGACCTGATAAGGGACTCTGTTCGGATAAGTTAAACTTGAAGAGCAACTCCAAAAAGAAATGAAGTCATCTTCCTTCTTGTCCTATCCCCTCCAAGTAAGAGGAGAGACTGGTAAAGAGAGACACGGAGGGGAAAACACTTTGTTGCCCAAAGCCTGTGTTTTCAAGCCCCTGTTGATCTATTCTGAACCTCTGTGCTGCTGGCTCCCATTTACATATTTGACGTGCACTGAGATATTGGTGAATGATCTTTGGGTTCTTTGGTTAATGACGGATTTAGACTGTGGAGAGCTGTCCTGACTTGGTAGATGAGAATTGGCTTAGTCAGCTGTTGTACCATTATTCTGGGGGAACTTCGTTCCCTCTTGTTTTTCTCTGTGTCCACATTAGCAATGAATGTGTTTAACTGCACTGGAACTGAAAAAGACTTGCTTTGGAGAGGTCCTGATGAATTAGAGGCTGAAGAGGGTGGATTTCACTCTGTTCTCTGTCCATCAAACACCTTAATAGTCTGCATGTGCTTTTGAGCACCCAGGGGTCTGATGAACAGCAGATAACATCTCAAGGATGGCAATAACAGTCGATGCATAGAAAACAGCACTGGAATTTGCTTGCAGAAAAGAGTAGGTGAGTAGTTCAATCAAAAGAGCGAAGAATTCATGACACTTTTAGGAGCGGGACGGTGGATTTGAAGTGAAATGAAGTTGCACAAGGACAACTTAGAGTAGGGCAGGAACATGCCTGCATGTCGGAGGAGAAAGTACTGGAGAGCAAGTGGGAGAGCTGCTGAGCAGTGCTCGCTGGCTTCCCTGGCAGGCACGCAGGATGCCAGCTGCAGTGCCTGCTAGTGCTGCTCCAATTTCCACTCTTTGGCTTGTGCTGGTGAGTGGGGCCATGATGCTAGGAGGATCACAGCCGTGTGGCATACGATATCCAAAATACTACTGGTAGTGAGTCTCTGGGTTTCACTGAGGTTGCACGTCTTATATGTCTTAAACAGAGAACGCTTTATTTTGAGGCTTTGTAACTGATTGCAGAATCTGACTATTCTTCCTCCCCCTTTCACATTTTTAAAACATCTCTCCCAGCTGACCATCATCCTGCCTGGACTCTCCAGGAGGCTTTTTCTGCTTTCAATGGAGGCAGCTATGTCCAGGCTGTGTGTATGTAATGCACTCTCCCTCAGTCTGTTGAGTTTAAATACTGCGTTCAATGAGCTTTGCATTGCTCAGGGTCTGCATGTGCTTAAGATGCCCATGCTAGCAACGTCCTTTAAGTGAGATTGAAGAAATCATTAACTTTTCAGCAGAGTATTTTGTTTCCAACAATAAGGCTGTGTTTTTTGTGATAGAACACGAGTGCATATTTTATGCAGAAAGCTGAATCTTAATTCCACTTTCCTATCTTAAGATATCAGTAACCTAAATGAATAGACAGAAACTTGCCCTACCTGCTCTTGGTGAACTTAGCATCCGTGTTGCTGGCAGGCAGCAATGAATCAATTGCATTTGTTAATTGGTCTGTTTTTAACAGGTTTTGTAGTGCTTCCCGAGCATGAATTCAGAATGAAGCGGCGATTGGATGAGCAGGAGTCACCTGTGTATGCGTCGCAGCAGAGACGTATCACCAGCAGCACTGACGCTTTTCAACACCAGCACCGTGTGCTTGCCCCGGCACCTCCAGTATATGAGGCGGTTTCGGAGACCATGCAGTCTGCCACGGGGATTCAGTACTCGGTAACTCCCAGCTACCAGGTGCGTGCGTTCGTCCCTTTGCCGCATCTCAGCTGCAGTCCTGCTGTGTGACGAGCCAGCACCATGTCATTTCTTGGTAGAATTCTGTATTTGAGACAAGTTTTATTTTAGTAACCAGGGCTTCCTGAACTAAAACCAAGATTGGACAATGCTTATCATACATCTCATTTTAAGCACTTGCTTTAAGACTGTCGGCTTCATTCATGTTCAGAGCCACCTGAACAAACGTGGTGTCGTTTGGCTTTTTTGAACATGATTCTTTAAATGATTCTCTCAGATCATGGTCTCTGAATCCTAGAGGCAAATGTGTGCAGGGCTTTTTCTCTATTTTTCTCTTCTTCACTGGGAAGAGGTTTGTTCTTACAGTTGCTCTGTCACAGGTGTATGATATCTTGGGTGATCTTAAGCTTAACAGACTGGCTCAGATCAGCATTTAGATTGCAGAGTTTCAGGAAAATTAAAATGTTTCAGAAAACATTAGCCCAGCGTCATTAGGTGGCACCCTTCCCTCTCTTGCCTCCTTTGCAAGGAGCTGTCAGCTGGGGAGAGAAAAAAAATGTACTTTAAGAGTGCACTGGAGATTCCTTCCAGTGAAAGACTAGGGAAAAGCTGTTCCTGTGTTACCTGTCTCTGCCATGTTTCTGGCATGTTGCATCTTCCACGCTTGCATTGCTGGTGAGCTGCCCTCCCTGCCTAGTGCCTGATTTTACACACAGCTGCTTCTTTACTGCTGCAGAAAGGATGTTCACACTGATAGTAGCAGCCACAGAGCTAAAGAGCCTGCAGGCAGACACTTGCAGGGACTGGAAGAGGGTGTGTTTGTGCTGGCAGTCCTTCCTAAAAAGAACTTGGATGGACCAGTAAGCAAAACGTTTCTTGTTCATGAGAAGGATTAAAAAAAGTATATCCCATCTAAAGGAGGCTTGAATGGAAGACTAAGTTTGTGGAAAATGAAAAGCAATTTACTTGTTAAAATTTTTTTAAAGGCTCTTTTAACGGATTTTCCAAGTTGAAACTTTTCTGGTTTAACATATGAAGGAGACCCAAAAAGTGCACCCCTTCTGTTCCTTGCCCTGTTTTTCTAGGGGAGATACCAAGCTGAGTTTTCCCCTGAGTTTGCTGGTGCCAGAGAGCCACAATTTGACTTCCAGTACCAAACTGAATGGCAAGAGTGTAGAAGCTCGTAAACATTCATTCATTCAGATTATTGCTTGTGACACGTAAGTGTCGTAGAGAAAAGAGAGAACCTTGACTCTGTCAGACTAAAAATCCCATTTTATGTCCCTTTTGCAGGTCTTTATGTTAGTGTCAGCGACTAGACAGCCAGTGAGTCTGCAGGCTGGAGGGAACCTGTGTTTGTAACTTGTTTTCAGAGAGGGCTCTCCTCTACTTGGAGTATAGGATGAGAGTTATCTTGTTTCATTGTTAGGTCTCTCTGGGTCATTGTTGAAGAAAACAAAAGATATTTTTTCAGTAAGGTTGTTAGCAGTCATGGTTAAAGGTCAAACCGACTGTATCCTGCTTCCTTAAAATTTTACTTGTATACCTGGGTCTGGGAAGACTGATCTTGCTCTCCGCCTGCGCAGCAAGCAGAGGTGGCTGCAAAGCCGTAGCTGTACGTGACGTCCTCTTTGCCTTGCCAGGTGTCAGCCGTGCCGCAGAGCTCGGGCAGCCATGGGCCAGCCATCGCAGCCGTCCACAGCGGCCACCACCACACCGCGCCGGTGCAGCCTCACGGGAGCCAGGTGGTGCAGAGCCACACTCATCCCACCCCACCAGCCGTGCCCGTGCAGGGACAGCAGCAGTTCCAGAGGCTCAAGGTAACGCTGAGCATTGCTGCCTTAAGTAAACCAACCTCTGCCTAAACCTTTGGGCAACCGGGAGCCTTTTTCTATTTGGTGCGTAGGGGAGGCCGCCCTGCAAAGCCAGCTGGTGACTTCCTAAAAGCTTTCTTGACAAGGCTTAGATGCTTCTCCTCTTTGGAAGACTGTTGAATGCAGAAGGGGACTTCTCTTTCTGCTGAAACCCTGTTGTTTCAAATACCGTAATGAAAAATGGACTTGCTAGGAAAAGGTCGGGGGCAGGAAGGAAAAGGAAGAAGTATTGATCAGAGTATTCATAGGAATGGGTTAAATTGCCAAAACATTTGGTGCTTTTCTGAACACATGGCTTATGTGGGTGGTTGTGTGGGAGTAATTTGGGAGTAAGGAAGGCTCTATTCTTGGATTATATGCTGTAAAATCCTAAAAAAGAGAAAAGTCCACCAAAAATAACCCATTTAAGTAGCTATATTTGGTTCAGCTCTAGCGAGAAGGCCACATATATATGTATTGATGCCTATTTCTTCGTCTCTTCCAAATACGGTGCAAGTCTTTTCCAGTTTCAGTGGAACCCACTGCCTTGTTGGGTGAGAGGCCAATTCCTTTTGCAGAATGTGGAACACTTCATTTCTTGAGACCTCTGAAAATGGTCTCATAATGTGTGGTTCTTTCTCCCAGTGATGGCAAATCCTCTGCCGATGCAAGATTCGGGCCATACATAATGGCCTTTCTTCCTTTGTTGTTGTTTAATTTCAGACAAAAGAGAGGTCCTGTGTATAGCTCTTGCAGCTGAGGAACGTGTGGCCTGGCTGTTGGAGGCCATAGGGGACCCAGAGCTCTTGCTTTAGTCTGTGGCTGTTCTTTCAGTACATCTGAAAATTGGATGTTGATACACGAATGGTTCATAAACTTCTTGCTGTTTGAGGTGTAAAACAATTTACCGCCCACAGTTGCCATTTTTGAAATCCTTATATGTCGAACTGAAATGTCTGGCTTTTAGAAAAAAGTGCAAGCGTGTACCTGGCAGACATCTACTACACTGAGTATGTCATTTCCACTTTCTGCTTATTCTTAGACTTCCATAATAATTTCCACATATAAATGCAGGAAAAATACTCAGTCTAGTTCTGTTTATCCTAGCAGTCACTTCAGTGATGGTAAATTTGGAGTATGTTTTTTTTTTTTCCTCTGAGTAATTCTGCTGATCTGTGTTGCTTTTTTTCCTTTTTGTTCTTTTTGGTACAGTTTTATCTTGTGAGCCAGGAGTGGGGAGTGAGTATCTCTTATTCAAATGGTGCTGGTGGTACACTAACCAGGCTCATGATCTTTGCTCTTTAATTCCCTGCCCAGGCTCAGGGCTAACAGCTGTGTTTTCAAATAGTGTGTGTTTTGCAGAACAATGGAGGTGAAATAAAATCTTCTGTGCTATTATAACCTGTGTGTTCTGTCTCCAGGTGGAGGATGCATTGTCCTATCTTGACCAGGTGAAGCTGCAATTTGGTAGCCAGCCGCAGGTCTACAATGACTTCTTGGATATTATGAAGGAATTTAAGTCTCAAAGGTAACAAGCTGTGTTTTGCTTCTTTCTTCCAGGTTAGAAAGAGTGTATGCGGGCATGGGAGCACAAAGCAGGAGTTAAATTCTGTCCTTCCATGTGCAGACTAACACACCTCTAGCAGTAGTGTAAAAGCAGTTGTGTGCTTTCTCTTCTGAAAGTTAAATGCATCCCTTCATTTCTACTAAATCTCTGCTTAGAGTGGGAGTTCACAAGTTCAGCCTTGATAGCTGATTCATCTGGCTGTCTGGTTGTCTGCCCATTAATAATGGTCAGACTTGGGACTAGATCTCATAGATATAAAATGCTGTCTGGGCTAATAAAATAATTCTAATGTCATTCTTAAGTTCAGTAATGTATTTATAGGAATCAGTTTTGCTTCGTTTCATACGTTAGAGATGATAAGCTTAAAAATTCTAGTGGAAAATTCTTGTGTGGAGAACTCTGTGTACCACTGAAAAGTTCTTAGAGGATTGTGACATTTTGATCTTATTCCTCCTTTAGTATTGACACTCCAGGAGTGATCAGCCGCGTATCGCAGCTCTTCAAGGGCCACCCAGACTTGATCATGGGTTTCAACACCTTCTTGCCGCCTGGTTACAAGATTGAGGTGCAGACGAATGATATGGTGAACGTGACAACACCAGGGCAAGTTCACCAGATCCCCACTCATGGCTTGCAGCCCCAGCCCCAGCCCCAGCCGCAGCATCAGTCACAGCCTTCAGCGCAATCAACCCCAACACCAGCACAGCCAGCGCCGCAGCCACCACCTGCCAAAATCAGTAAGGTAAGAGACTTTGAATGACTATACATTGATAATGTGGGGATTGTGCTGCCTTCGGCTGAAATTGTTAGGGAGCTAGAGAGCAAAAAAGGAACTTCCACACTGCTTTTTCATGGTATTTCTGAACCTGTATGTTCTGCTGCTGGATTAGTTTCTCCTTGTCAAACTTCGAGGTGCATCATAGTTTATTTGACAGTAATTCAAATAAGCCACCTCAAGGGTTTGGAAACGCCTTGTTGCTTTCAGTGGGGAACTGAAAGGTGCTCAGAGCATCTGTTAAAATGTACACACATTATTCAGGGAGTGATCCAGCTAGCAGTCCCAGGAAAAAGATCCCTGAAAAGCATTTGATTTTGCAAGAAGGGCCTCCTAGTTAAAGCACTGGGCACATGTTGAACTGCCTGCTTTTGTGTATGTTGTCTCAGAGTAACTGAAGTCCCAAGAAATTTCCCATAAAACAGAGGCCATGGTAAAGATGTTGTTCTTGGTGTCAAAGTATGTGTGTGGTTTCAAATGCTTGGAGCAATAAAGCCTTTAAAAGAGCTTGATTAGTTATTTGGTAGATTCTGCATTGCTTGAAGTCTTGTTTTCAGATTGGACATTTTTTGTAAAAGAATCTAGTTCAGCCATCAGCTGGATGGGTGCAGCAGTTATTGGCAAAATCTATAGTGCAAGAGTGACCATGATGCTGCCTTTAGGTATCGGTTTGTGCGCCTGAAGCTGAGACCTTTCAATAACAAAGGCAATTTGACTCTTGTTTTAGTCATAATCCAGATGCTACTATCCAACAGATGTATTTTATGTGATTGGAAACAGAATAGGATAATAGGCATTCAAGGAGCTTACTCTAGATAAAATATCATGTATTTTAGCCTCAAAATGTGGAAGGATTTGAGAGCCTTAGGGAGGGAAGGAATCCCCAAAGTTTCAAGGGTTAGTCTCTAAACAGTACAATTAGCTACCAATTGGCTGGAAGAGAAAAAAAAAAAAAGGAATATGTGGTTAGAAACCAGCAGGATTTAAAATGTTGCAGTTAGATGATCTCTAGGCAAACATTGGTGGACTTGCAACCTCCTGTTCAGAAATGGCAAACAAAACGTGCTAAAAGATCTGCAAAGCTAAGGCGTTCCAGAATTAACTTACCTGTGCCAGATTTCAAGGCTTTTTTCTGAAGAAGTAGTACATGCTCTCAGTGAAGAGGTAGTAGTCTCTTTCTCATCACTGTGGGCTAAGTGTTTTTCTCCCCATCGACCTGCTAAAAGTTGAACTGTTTTTGCTGAAACTTTAAAATGAATCCGAGGGACATGCTAGATAATGAGGTGAGATTTCCTTACCAGACAGGTAAAGTTGTAGGTAGGCAAGGCAGGATCTTGTAATAGGATGCTTCTGGCCATCCTAAGACAGTTATCTACACTGTCAGTCATGAAAACTCTTTGTAATACAAGTTTTGAAGTTTGGAATGTGAGAGGAATGAGTACTTCCATTGCCATTTAAAATTGCCACCTCAAAACTTTTGCTAGTTTTCCTGTGGCTGTTAGGTGTCTATTAGGAGTATTCAAAATAATTACTCTGAGAGCCTTATGTGCCTGCTCTTTGTCTCAATATTGAAAGAAATTCCAGTTTTCCCTTGCTGTTGCTTTTATGCATCCCAGAATTCCTCACTAGGGGCAAAATAACTCGCAGTGTTGGAGCAAGCCATACCTATGCATTTTCGCTCGGTTAAATTTTTCAGATAGTGTCTCTCTTGTCAGATTTCAGTCAAAAACAATTAACAAGGAAAACCAACTGTTAATAACAACAGCTTGAGTGGTCCAGGTGTTTTGTCTTCCTGATGAAGTGTCGTCTCTACTGGCCCACTAAATATTTATGTATTTATTTGCTTTGGATAATACTTTTCTTCTGCTTAGCCTACATGTATTTGTGGTTCTGTTGATCTGTAAAACACAACTCTGACTGTGAAACGGTTCTTCTTAATTTTGACTCTTAACAGTAGTTTCTGCTGAGCCACTAGGAAATGTTGGGTTTATGAAAGATACTGTTAAAATTCTCTAGACCTGCAAAGGCAGTAATTGTTTAGTAGCAGTTTAAAAAGACTGTTCTTTTAAGGAAGTGCAGCAAAAGTCATCCAGGGCTGGTATATGGGAAGAGGTTGTTTGACTGGATGTGGTAGCAGGAGATTTTGTCCACTCGATATATTCCAGCTCAGAGGTATCTGTATTGAATCCGTGTTGTTCCACTGTTGTCATCAGATACAGTTACGTGCTGGGTTGTTTCCTCTGGATATGGTCCGTAAGTGGAATAGAAGTGAGTTTATTCCAAACGTAAAGGAATCTGCTAATTTCTAACATGGCTTCTTTTCTTCTTAGCCATCACAGTTGCAGGCACATACTCCTGCCAGCCAGCAAACTCCCCCGATTCCACCATATGCATCACCACGCTCGCCACCAGTCCAACCTCATACGCCAGTGACAATCTCTCTGGGAACCACACCATCCCTGCAGAACAATCAGCCCGTTGAGTTTAATCATGCCATCAACTATGTCAACAAGATCAAAAATCGGTTCCAGGGACAGCCAGACATCTACAAAGCCTTCCTGGAGATCCTCCATACATATCAGGTGAGTGTTAACAAGGCAGATTTGAGTATATGTATGGTTATTTCTCTTTCTTTGCCACGGGGAGCTAACTGTCCAAGGCTTGCATTTGGGTCTTCTGCTGGATTAGCATTGGTCAGCAAGCTAAGCAGAATTCTTGCAAATTAGAAGATTATGTAGCAGCATGAGATAATAGATTTCAGTCCGTCATCTTTGTTAGCAAGTGTCTGAAATGCCTTTTTAAAAATCGTATTTGGCATGTTTTCATGAGAGTGGGGCAGAAAGAGACAACATGGCTGTAGTACTATGTTAGAAGTAAAGAAACCACTTCCTTGGTCAGAGTCCTACTAATCCAGGCCCAGTTGGGCATTTAGTATATATAAGTATATACATTTAGTATGTGTAAATATCATACTATTAATATAGTATGATTCTTTATGTGAGATGCTGAGACCTTTGCTGTTTCATTCTTTGTATCGCTGAGGGTTTTTTTTTCTTTGCCACGTAAATAGTTTGTGCATCCTTTCTTCTTATGCTTGTCCTCTTTCCTATGACAGAAAGAGCAGCGTAACGCCAAGGAGGCAGGAGGTAACTACACGCCAGCTTTGACGGAGCAGGAGGTGTATGCGCAGGTGGCTCGCCTCTTCAAGAACCAGGAGGATCTGCTCTCGGAGTTCGGGCAGTTCCTGCCTGATGCCAACAGCTCTGTGGTGAGTCATCTTGGAGATAGGCTGGAACTGAAATACCTAGTGGAAAACTGTTCTGTGTGTAGCCAGAGTTCAGAAAAATGTGCTTTTGCTGTTTGTTTCTTGGGTTTTTTTTTGGAGTGATCTTTTACTGAGTGCGGGAATGGGGTCAGGGTGATAGACTGTGTTTTCTGGCCATAACTTGTCTTTTAAGTACAACCCCTTTGCCTAAAAGGGTTGTTCTAAGACTGCAATAACTGCAGTAAAATATATTGGTCATCTAGAGCTAGGAGGAGCAGGCATATTTTTTTGCCTGGATGCGTGGAACTCAGCTCTAATGGTCTTATGGGTTTGTCTCTAAATAAGCTGTTAAGTAAGACAACTGCAGAGAAAGTGGAATCGGTAAGAAATGATCACGGTGGCACGGTGAAGAAGCCACAGCTCAACAACAAACAGCAAAGACCCAACCAGAATGGCTGTCAGATCCGACGGCACTCGGGAACTGGAGCAACCCCTCCGGTGAAGGTAAGAGCGTGTGCTGCTCATTCAGCAGCCCTGTTTTTCCCAGGAGGCTGTGGCAGAGCGGGATGCATTTTACAAGTCTGTGCGATTTTTGTGGCACAGGCTGCAGCTTGAGAACACGGAAAGTAATTCTCACCTTTAAAGGAAAACTTTTTGAAGTCCTTGTTTCTAAGTGCAAGGCTTTGTCTCTGATTTTCACAAACTGGTGATGTTATCTGTACCTGAGGGTGGTAATAGTTACTTTACTGGTAATAGTTACTTTACTGGCTTGGGAAAAATAGGGCTTTCCCCAGTTATTAGGATGCTGCAGAATGTGTGGGGGTAGTTTTCTTGGTGAATAAAGCAGTGTTTAGAGATGTGGAGTGTGGAGGCAAAAGTCTCAGTAAAATCGCAAAATAAATTTGTCCAAAATTTGTAGCAATGTTTCTAACGCACGTGGGAAGATAAGCTGAGGGAAGGATAAAGGTGTGCCTGAAAGCGTTGTTGTAGAACTTGGAGCAGATGCAGTGGAATCATGCTTGCTCATCTTTCCTATGATAAACCTTATAATACAATGATGAATGATTATTCTTGTAGCAAAGTTTGCCCTTTTCAAATGACGCATGTTTTGAGAGAACAAGGCTGTGGCCAGGTGGCTTAGTGTTTGTGCATTAAGGATAAGTTTGCCTGCTTTATTTGAGGGTGGTATATCTTGCTTTGTGATGAAAAGCATTAGCAGATGTAATAGTATCATTTAAATCCAGTGATTTACTTCCCCTTCTGCCCTTTCTCCTCCTCTTCAGATAAAGGGCAGCAAAATAAAACACAATTTGGAGGCAGCTTTTGGCCTTTCTGAGGATGTAGAGTGTAGTGCTGGTATGGGGAAAATAAAGGATCTTGCAGAGGATTGCAAGAGAGAAAAAGAAATATGATAATTTTAGGGAGGTGTAAGACTTAAAGAACTGGGTGAGTGATAGGAAAAAAACAGATTTATTTTGGTAATTCTGCAAACTAGCTAGAAGGAGATGGACCATAGAGTGACTTTTTCAATCAACTAGTTACAAAAGAGGACGCAACAGTGTATTAAAAATATTTAGAGTTCTCTGCTACTGATTAACCTTTAATAGATTAACCTGTGACACACACTTTCATGGAAGTTTCCTTCCAAAAAAGCCACCTTTCTTTTATTTGAAAGCAAACAGTGGGGTCAGGAAGCTGAAACTCTTGTGTGATAGATAATCAAAATATGGCAACTTGCTCTGCTGAACAGCCTTTTTTTTTTTTTTCTTGCCTTTCTTTTTTTTTGTTAACAGAAAAAACCGAAGCTGCTTGGTTTAAAAGACCAGTCTTTGGCAGAAGCCAGCAAACATGGTGTGGGGACAGAATCTCTCTTCTTTGAGAAGGTGAGAAGCGAGATTCAGAGAAAGCCGTCTTGCGTCATTGATTTATGTTCTTCGCGTGTATACATCCGGATTTTTATCACAGCGAAGTATGTGATATATATACCACCCTGATAACATTTGTCAGCTTGACCTCAGATGTATTGTGCGACCTCTAAGTCAGATCCATTGAATATTTTTAAAAGACTGGTGATCTTTTTTAAGGGGTCATTTGTGTCTTTTCCCCATATATCGTTCTTCGGCTTTTCACCCGCTGCTGCTGCAGGTTGTTTGCAGGAATGCGAATTTTTTCCTGTAATGCACACTCCAGATTTTTTTCACCTTTACGAAATCCCCATACAACCGACGATGTGTGTGGCATGTCTTGCTGTGTTGGCACAGCTTGCTGTACCCATCCACAACGAGCTGCCTGCAGTGTGGGAGCTCAGTTTACAAAGCGGCTGATTCATGTCGACGTTGGGTTTTTTTTTTTTTTCCCTGAGAGATGAATCTAATTAATTGCACAGTTGTTACCTGTTGCTGGTTTACCACACAGAACAAATGAGGATATGTGGGATGTTTCCAAGTGGTACCTTGGTGTCTTCCTTAAGATGTCCATACATTTCCTTAGGGCTCAGAGGGGAGTTATATAGTGGATGTAAACAAGCCTTTTAAGTAATATTCATGTGTCGATGAAAGTCTTGGTTACTCCCTGATGATGTGGTGCATTTTGCAGCATGCTGTAGACCAGCTAATAGTAACTGGGAGCCAATCTATTGCTCGGAGGATGTGTAGGTGTTAACATGAGTAAACCTAGAAATCCCTGCTGTAGAGTTATAACCGTAATGACGAATGTCTTAATGATGATAGATCTCAGTCTGAAGCGTAGATGCTAACTGTTCTCGTGGGAAAGGTAATGGTGTTGGGATGAACAGTTTGGTTTCCTTGTACTGTGAAGATAAGGGTTACAGAAGCTGGCTTATCTGTGATAACCCAAGCTGTAACGCAGGCAGAGGCTGGAGCAGTATTACCCAGGGCACAGGTCTGTTACCCCTGCTCCCTACTTGCAATATTCTCTAGTGTTTAAAGGCAACCTGGGTGAGTTTGTGATGCTGCAGTTATGACTGATGTTGTCCGTGATTCCAGCATTTCATAATCCATCTGTTAGGGGGTTCTTTAAGGGATTTAATTCTTTACTTGCAACTCCTTTCTTCAGAGGAATGCACTGGGTGCTGATGTTGCAGGGCATACGCAGCACGGAGATGGCTCACATCAGTATCTGTTCTTCTGGCCCGGTGTATGGGGCAAGTTACCCTCCATTCAACTCACTTAAAGATTTGCGTTCTCATTCCACGTGTAATCTCTGTGCATCAGTGGGAAGCACAGTGTTGAATCCAGGTCTCCTGAACAGTGATAGCATATGCAGCCTGACAGCGACTGTTTTCCTCTTTTCTTCTCTCTATAAGGTCCGCAAAGCTCTGCGTAGCACAGAAGCATATGAAAACTTCCTTCGCTGCCTGGTTATTTTCAACCAGGAGGTGATCTCCCGGGCTGAGCTTGTGCAGCTCGTTTCTCCATTCCTGGGGTAAGTGGAGCCCATTTCCTTAAGCGAGGTGAGAAGTGAGAAGTTTAATCCGCTTGGTCTGTTTCCATTACAAAGCCAGAAAAGAAACGCTGACCTTTGTGGTCGTTCAGGGGAGTGCATCTCATGTGGTTGCGTGGCACAGAGGAGGAGGAGGAACGGCACCCTGGGAGCTGGGCAGTGGTTTCTTGGGCCACAAAGTACATCTGAGATGGAGTACCCCTGCGCTGCCCACTTCCTCCGCTGTTGGTTGACTTTTATCTGGATAGCCTGCCACTGCTTAATTGTCTGTCCACTAAACGGTTGCACAGGTTGCTTCTGTGGCAGTACATTCTCTGATCTCCTGTTCCCTCCAGCTTGGCCTGAGTGTCATGAATGTACGTGGTAAGGTGCTATGTGCTGCTGTATGGGCGGGAAGATACTGGCAGTTCTTGGAAGCCCTTCAGTGGCTAATACTGTGCAGGTGCCACATGCTTTAGGCTTTCAGACTTTATTGGAGCAGGACAGTAAGGGCCCTGCTTCAGTTTTCTTTCCAACTTCATGCTCTTCTGCACTACCCTTTTCTATTCCTTACCCAAGAGGAGGTGAGAGGGGGATTCCTAGCTGTGTCTTGGCTGGCAGGCAGGCAGCATTCAAGAGCAGTGCCAGTACTGCTTGTTTTGTTTCTTCCTTTTTCAGAAGAGCAAACAGAATTATTTAGCAGCTTGTTATTGCAGTGTCTTGCTCTGGAATCATGGATTATTTCATCTGAGAAAAGATTGACTGTCTAATTACATAGGAAATGCCCCCTAAAAAAAGAGTCCTGTTATAAACTCACTAAAATTTCCAAAAAGCAAAAAGCAGCTGAATTCTGTCATGAAGCCAAAAATGATAAGCAATACTATAGTTTAAATAGGAATTATGACTTCCATAATTGCCAGTAGTGTACAGAACAACTCTGTATTAATCAGCTAAAACTAACCAATACCCTCTCATCAACTTTGGGCGGCAAGATTAATGGTCCTTCTTCCTGTGAATTGAGTTCCTGGTTCCAAGGGAGAAGGCAATAGCAAGGTAAATTGGGTTCAGGACCCCATTACGCTAGCTACTGTGCAAAGAAACTGCCCCAAGGAGCTTCCGCTCTCTCTGTAGCTCCACTGGAATTAGTCAGGCATCAGCAGGATGCTACCTTTAGCTAGGAAAGGTGAAGTATTTGACAAAAAATTCTGGATTTTCTCCCATGTGCTGTCTGTGCTCCTAGCTATAAGGGTGAATATCTGTATTGGGAAAGGTATAATACAGTTTTCTTACTCTGGAGTTGGACATTATCTTCTGTCATGTAATGAAAAAGCAATAAATGAGCAGTGATTCAATTAGCCTCAGTAACAGGTTCAATTCCTCATATTGCTGGAGCTTTGCATGAGATAAGATGAGTTGAACAGATGCAGTATTTTAGACTAATAAATTCTTCAGAAAACTTTCCTCTACAAGCAGGTGAACTTAGGCCTTGCAGGCAAAGGCTTCTCCATAATTTGTGCTGGTCTGTGTAGTCTGGGGAGGCAGCACTGGTCAAAGCAATCACTCAGCACTGAAACATTTTGCCAGAGTTACAGAATCACTTTTCAGTTTCTTCTTGCTGCTTTTGGAAAGGAAGGGTCTGCTTTAAGGTTAAGAATGTTGGCGAACAACTAGGGATCTGGCCTGGGTTCACTGCTGGGACAGTTTGGGAGACCCAGACGTGACCCTGCAACGAGCGCTGCCCCTGCAGTGAAAACTTTGGCTGCTCTTCCTTGCTTATCACTTGTCTCGTAGGGACTGTACCCACGAGGCATGTGGAGGATATATTGGTGCTTCTCTGTGTATCCCTGGCAATATGAGGGGGTAATCCTAGAGCACCTTAGTTGCACTGAGAGAGCAATCCACCACCTGATCAACAAACAGGTACTCGCCTCCCGTTTGATCAGGCTCTGTGGAAGTGGGATTGAGCAGAGAGGGTCCTCTCTCACCAGACTGATAATTCAGAGGGTCGTCTTCGACACAGTCTGTCTGTAGCAATCAATTGTAGCCTCAGCATCACAGCTCAGCACTGTTTGATTTCTACTTTAGCTAGTTTTTCACTTCATTCATTTGATTTTTAGGAAATTCCCAGAATTGTTCACTTGGTTTAAAAACTTTCTGGGGTATAAAGAGTCTGTTCACATGGAGACGTATCCAAAGGAACGGGCTACCGAGGGGATTGCCATGGAGATAGACTATGCCTCCTGTAAAAGACTGGGCTCCAGCTACCGAGCCTTACCCAAGAGCTACCAGCAACCCAAGTGCACAGGGCGGACTCCACTGTGTAAAGAGGTAAGATGCTCTCGGATGGGAATTGTGTGACAGAGGAAGGCTATTCCCAGCCTTCTCGGAGGGATGGAGCAAGGACAAGCAGAACAGAAGAACAGGATGGGGAATTTATTTTGTATCTGAGTTATGCTGAAAAGTTTCCCAGGGATGTCAGGGCACGTCTGCTCTCATGCAGTAGAGTTGTGCTGCTGCCTGCGCCCCAGAATTGGGGCTGGGCATGGAGCTGGGGCCAGGCAGCTGCCTGGTTAGCACTGATCCAGCACTGAGCCGTGCTGCTCCTGCACCCAGGCATGTGCGGGCATACCATCCTGGCTTGGGATCATCATGGTACGTGTCGGAGCCCGAGGTGAGCACACCCCGAGGTGTTCCTAGCGGCAAATGAGCACTTGGCACTCCTGTAAACGTCTGGATTGTGTCCAGCAGCTATGGCACAGGGCGAGGCATTGGTCTAGGAATGGGTTATGCTGGAAGCTGGCTGGGAGTTGCGATACCCATGTGGCTTTGATGGTTGGCATCAGCTCTCTTCCAGTGGTGCTTGTGAAAGGGTTGCGTGAACCGTTGGGGAGCAGCTGGAAAAAAAACCCACCAAATAGTTGTGATGTTTAACTACTTAAATAAAATGTAGGGGCACTAGATATGTATGATGTTTTACGTAGTATAACCTGTGAAAAGAACATTAAGATTACAAACTTAAACAGTCTTAAGTAGGAAATGACAGAACTAGTTTTCTGTATGGTCATAATGTGATCTCAGGGATCTTTTACAAGGTAGTATATAATTCAAGATTATTGCTACCTTTTTACCCAAATTCCCACTTAGTCTGCTTTCAGAGTTGTCTCTAGTCCAACTCTAAAAGGAAATCACATTTTCTGTACAGATTCTCCCACATATCCCTCAAATGCTTCTTTCTGCTTGAAATGCTAAGAAGACCTCTTGTCTTGAGAAATGGTGTGTTGCTTTGGGAAATTGGCTCCCTACAGGGAGCCAGCCTTCTTGGTCAAGAGTCAAAGCTGGTCTCCCAACAAAGTCCTGCAGGATCAGATGTAGTCACTGAGTCCTTTAATGTGTTGTAATGACCTTTTGATCAAAGTGGGAATGGTACTGGCTGATCCTGTTCCTTCACTGGTGTTGAAGGTAATGTTTTGGAGGTGAGTGAGCAGGACTCTTGCTGAAGGCCAGTTAATAAACATGCTGCTTAAGAGCATTCACCGGAGGAGGGGAGAGCCCCAGAAATCCCTTCCCTGGGTGACTGCAGTCAGCAGTGGCATCCACACAAATAGTGAGGAGAGTGCTGTTCGGAAACATCACGGTTTTTGTGTCCTTACGCTCCGTGAGAGATGAGGCGGACAAATGTGGGTGACCAGTTCATGCAGTTAGTGGTGGTGATAGGTGTTCAGCTGAAGTGGTGGCAAGATAGCGAAAACAACCTGGGCAAGAGACAATTGTAAGTTGTTTGGTTTTTTTTTTTTTTATCTATGTCCTGACATGTCTCTCAAAAGTGTCTTTTGTGATGCAGTTACAAACTTCTTTTCATGTGAGAATCTAATGACTCAGTTGTTCAGGCTTCAGGTTTATGAAAACTGGGCCTGACTTTCAAGACTGCCTGCCAAAACCCTTGTTTCTTTGCCTTTGGCCTCTTTGAGGTTTTTTTGAATGTTCTGTTCCTGTTTTGGAGGTGGTGAAAGCTGCAGGTGCTCAGCTGCTTTGTCAGGAAAGGTGTTGCTGGGGTATGGATTTATATTCCCAATTAGCCTTATTTGGAGGTGGAAACCATGTACTGTCTAACAGTCATGTCTGACATGATGACCACCCAGTGTTGTCGTCATTGAATCACACACATGATGAACCACATGGTTGCAGCTGACCAATCCAAAGTAATGGAAAAGCTCCTTTCACCTTTCGTTCTTCTCTTCCCTTGCAAGTTTTTTCTCACAGCTCTAGCTAATGAATTTTTCAGACTGCCTGGATGTTACGGTTCTGGCTGCCAGGGGTTGCCCCCTGAATGCTGGGCTTTGGAAGGGGCACACAATTTTTCCAACTGGGGAATTCTATCCTTCCAGCAGAAGACTGGGCTCAGAGCTGGACGAGTGTGACCACCTCGAAGACTGACCGTGACTCTTGTCTCCCCTTGTCTCCTTCAAAGGTTTTGAATGACACCTGGGTCTCCTTCCCGTCCTGGTCTGAAGACTCCACATTCGTGAGCTCCAAGAAGACGCAATACGAAGAGCATATCTACAGGTGCGAGGATGAGCGTTTTGAGGTAAATTGTTTTTCATTGATTCATGTCTCGGAAAGCTTGGGGTTCTTTGAACAGTTAATGATCTTGATATAGTTATACCTTTAATGCTATTGCTTAGAATCTGTTTTGTGTGCGTGTGTGTGTGTCACCTGTTTTTTGCGTAAAAGCTTGTGTTCTCTTAATGCAAGAAGCAGCAGCTGCATAACCACCTCTCGCTCCAAGCTACCCCCCTGCCCCTCACTTTTTGTGCAGAGCTCTTTGTTCACACCACTCCAGATGAAATTGTTCAATGGCCAGCGTATAATCAATGCATCTTTTCTGTTCTTACTGCCCATGTAGCACACGAGAACATGCATTCCCCTGCAATAATCTGAAAAGCGATACGTTCAGGATGTTAAATGATTGACATCTTGACTTGAAATGGAAGTTAGCTTGGCAATTACCTGAATACACTCAGATTCAGCATGTCCTTTTGTAGAGTCACTGTCAATTGTGTTCTATTCCCAGGTGGAAAATGTAATTTCTGAACAGTGTCGTTCTGGAAGCCTTTAAATTCTTATGCAGTATTATCTAGGTAGCAGATAAAATATAATTGGATTATTTTAGAGCAGCCGAACATGGAAACCACTGCTCAAGAACACCTTGTTAAACATGCACGGCTTCTTGTTTCATGTCGCTTAAATGTTAGCCTCTGTGAAGTATCATGTTTTATCTATTCAACGATGGCTAATGCACTGTTCGCTTCAGCTGGATGTTGTCTTGGAGACCAACCTGGCAACGATCCGCGTCCTTGAGGCAATCCAAAAGAAACTCTCGCGCTTGTCTGCCGAGGAGCAGGCCAAATTCCGCCTGGACAACACTCTGGGTGGCACTTCAGAGGTGATCCACCGCAAGGCTCTCCAGAGGATATATGCTGACAAAGCAGCTGACATCATTGATGGACTTCGGAAGAACCCATCCGTGGCTGTTCCCATTGTACTGAAAAGGTATTGACTGCTCTAGCACCCTGCCCCAGGGCCTCTACCAAAGGCTAATGCACCATATGTGATCCAGATTTATGTAAAAGTAGCTAATTTCTGCCCCTAAAGGGTATGACCTCCACAAGGCTGTAAATTAAGAAGTGCATTTTATGTTCTGGTCAGTTGCTGTATTTCATAATAATCATCTAGAAAGAGGGAATTACCCTTCTGAAACAAAAACTTACAGCTCAGCTGGAGGGATGTAGAGCTTTTGATGTCTCCTCTTGAAACGTGTTTCTTCCCTGGTGTCAGCATTGTGTGTAAGATGAGGAAAGTGTCTACTGTGTGGATTGTTCCAGGGCTAAATTTGATCCCTTTCCAAGTCCTGTGGCTGTACGTCACTGTGGGCTGAGGTTGTGGTGGCTGTGCTCAGATGCTGTGCTCAGTGCTCAGAATGCTCAGATTCCCAGTCTGTTTCTGTTGTCAACCTCCCCTTTCTCGGTCAAGAAAAGGCAGTGGATGCTGTAACTCCTTGGGGAAGCTCAAGGAGGTGTGTAAGCAGGAGATATTCTTCTCCAGCCACTTCTCATCTCTGTGGGACTGTTGGTCCTGTGTCTCAGGGCTCTGACAGCTGGGGTAACAGCCTTGCCCAGCATACCAGCAAGGTCACAGTTTCCCCAGCCTGCTGTAAGGACACTCTTCCTGCGAGCTGGGTCTTGAGCTGCATCAGGGCTGCTTTGCTTGAGATACTGAGTCAAGATTCAGGAGTCCATTCCCAGGAAGCTCAGGTGTCCATGCTGCAGGGCGATGACTTTGTTAATCATCCAGACTAAGCCACCACTGTTCAGCAGCTGGAGCTACATGACTTTCTGGGGAGTTCTGAGAGAGCTGGGCCAGCTCTTATGGCTCTACCATTCCTTCAGCCCCTCTGCCTGCTGTGGACAGTGGGGCTAGAGGGACACTAAGCTCTCTAGCTGTTCTGGCATGCTGCGGGGGGAAGCACAAGCCTTCAAGCTGCTTTGTTCCTGAGTGGTGTTACTTAGACATGAAAGAAGCCCAGAGGGACTTCTTCAGAAGAGCATGTGCAGGGTGCTCCTCCTGTAAAGCTCCGTTCTGTGGGACGGCTTTCATTTATGCCCATTTCATAAGGAGTTCAGTTCTTCTCAACACTGGCCAGGAACCACGGCCCTAGGTTTTCCTTGTACGCTCAGAGTAGACCTCTTAGCTCACCCCTGTTTTCTTGATCCAAGGTTGAAGATGAAAGAGGAGGAGTGGCGAGAAGCCCAGAGAGGATTTAATAAAGTCTGGCGAGAGCAGAATGAGAAGTATTACCTGAAATCCTTGGACCACCAGGGCATCAACTTCAAGCAGAATGATACCAAGGTCCTGAGGTCAAAGAGTCTCCTCAATGAGATTGAAAGCATCTATGATGAGGTAAGATGGTCACCAATAGTTTCCTTCCCTCAAGCTTATGTAGTTTGCAAGTGCAGTTTTGGTTCCTGTTCCTCACTGCTCAAGGAGAGAGAAAATCTGTGCCACTGGCAGAGCTTTCTGAAAGGCTCTTGGGTGGAGAGAGGTGTTTGGGACTCATTTTTGTGCTGTGTTTCTCACTTGTAGAGGCAAGAGCAGGCTTCAGAAGACAATGCTGGAGTCCCCACAGGCCCACACCTATCACTAGCCTATGAAGACAAGCAGATCCTGGAAGATGCTGCCTCTCTCATCATCCACCACGTGAAGCGGCAGACGGGAATCCAGAAAGAGGACAAGTACAAAATCAAGCAGATCATGTATCACTTCATTCCAGACCTGCTGTTTGCTCAGCGAGGTGAGCTCTCGGATGTGGAAGAGGAGGAAGAAGAGGAAATGGATGTGGACGAAGCTACTGGGGCCGCAAAAAAGCACAACGGTGTTGGGGGCAGTCCTCCCAAAACCAAGCTGATGTTCAACAACACGACAGCCCAGAAGCTGCGGGGCATGGATGAGGTCTACAATCTCTTCTATGTGAACAGCAACTGGTACATATTCATGCGGCTGCATCAGATCCTGTGCTTGCGGCTGCTGAGGATCTGCACCCAGGCTGAGCGGCAGATCGAAGAGGAGACCCGGGAAAGGGAGTGGGAGAGGGAAGTGCTGGGCATAAAGCGAGACAAGAGCGACAGTCCTGCCATCCAGCTGCGACTGAAGGAGCCTAGTGAGTGACTTCTGGTGGGAGGCTGGGGAAGAAAGAGGTTTCTGTTCATAGCATGTTGACAGAGCTTGTTTGGTATCTTTGGGCATGTTAACAGTGGTGACCCTTTAAGATGAGGGGATCTCTCTTTTATCACTGGCCAGCACTGAATTGAGGGAGGAGATGGGAAGATGTGAGGCACGTGGGACTTGAATAGCAGAATGGTAATATGCAGCAGCTATTTCATAAGAGCTTTCATTTTACACTTGCGTATCTAAGGTATCCTTGAGTTCCCTAACTAAAAGCCTTTTAAAAAGTCTTTCAGAAATAAAACCCTCGTGGAGGAGGCTAGACCTAGAAAGAGATAATGAACATACCCGTGGCCTTAAAAGGACCTGTTTAAATGTCTATAAAAAACAAATTTCAGCCTATTCCAGTAATTCTTCAGCTTGACTGGGTAGTCTGAGGACCAAAACTCAAAGCAACCCTTCCTGGGAGTGGTATGTTCATCTCTCCCATTCTTTCTTGTTGCAGTGGACATCGATGTTGAGGATTATTACCCAGCCTTCCTGGACATGGTGCGCAATCTCCTGGATGGGAACATGGACTCGTCGCAGTATGAGGACTCCTTGCGTGAAATGTTCACCATTCATGCCTACATCGCCTTTACAATGGACAAGCTGATCCAGAGCATTGTTCGACAGGTGATTGCCAGCAAAGGCTGGAGGGCGGATGGTCCGGGGTAGAGAAAGTAGCCAGGTTGTTTGCTGCAGTAAGAGCCCAGGCCTGCTTTGGAGGGGGAGTGTTGTAGACCTAAATGGGGAATTTCAGGGGTAAGCAGGTAAATTCTGGGTGGTTTTTAATCCAGCTCTAACACTGATGTAAAGAGATGTGATAAAAGGTAACTTTTGATGTACTTAAATTATTGAGAATATCCTCTCTGTGCGTATAGACTTCTCCCTTTGTTTTCCAGAAGTTTTAGGATATAAGTATTCAACTTCAAAGTGTCTCCAGAGCTAATCTTGCTTTAACTTTGAAAAAGAATTAAATGACATTTAAATAATTTCTTTCCTTTTCACCAGTGTTGTAGGAGCAGTGCATGTCTTTTCTAAAAAGCTTTGGCTTTTTTATCTGGCTGTTTGAGTAGCTCATTTCGGCTGTTAAACTCTAGTCCTTTTTATTGGACTGGTAGGAAGAATCTGTAACCAAGGGAAAAATTCTTCATGCGCCTTTTTGTAGCGTAAAGAACAAAAACAGACACAAGGGCTGGAAGTGGAATGGCTTGAAAGATCTTTGCTCTTTCAGAAGGATAGAGCTGCTTTTCAGAAGCTCTGTACTTCAGTCCAGAGATGAACTGAATTCAAAAGACAGTTGAGCGACTTTTGATTTTTAAACTCGTACAAAACTCATGCCTTAAACTCATGCTTTTTCAGCCTTTTTGTTTTGTTTTTCTTGGGCTTAAACCCATGGTTACATCTCTGTTTCTTTCTGTTCTGTGCTGATAGGCATGTAGTGGGTTCCCTGACGAACACCTTACCTGTGTTCTTCCTTTTTGCAGCTCCAGCACATAGTGAGCGATGAGATCTGCGTGCAGGTAACAGACCTCTACCTGTCAGAGAACAACAATGGAGCAACAGGAGGTCTTCTTGCTTCCCAGTCTTCTCGTACTCTTCTGGAGGCTGCGTACCAGCGCAAAGCTGAGCAGCTCATGTCAGAGGAGAACTGTTTCAAGGTAAAGCCGGGCTGTGGACTGCGGTGTAAAAGCAGCAAGCAGCGAGGGGGATGCCTTTTAAGAAGGGAGAGGCACCAGTCCTTTAAAAAAGAAGCCTTGTTTAGGCACCCAGGAACCCTGAGGACTTTCTGTAGCTCTGAAAGTTGAAAGGAAAGTTTTGGTGGCATGTCCCCAGCTTTTGGCATGTAGGTTAATGCTTCTGTAAGGGCTCCTCAGAAATGAGGTTTTGAGGAGAAATACATTTCCTTGAACAGCAATGAATATCCCTTGTGCTTCACAACATCTTTAGGTTGTATCATATTGACTGCTTTGCTGTCACCGGTTTAAATTTGTTAGCTCAAACTCTCCCATTTCTCTTGTGTCTCAACCTTTGTCAGCTGTGAGGAGATCTGCTAATACTGACTGGGCATTAGATCATTGCTGACTGCATACATTGCTAAATAACCTGGTGCACTGTGCTAATCAAATCCATACTTCCTTTGCGTAAGATGCAGGAAGTGGTCAGGCCCTTTCTGAGTGAGTAAAGTACTTTGGATAAAAGCCTGCATGTATAATCTCTCTTCCCTTGTCCTCAAACTTCTTTTGGGGGCTCAAGAAGGACCTGCACCACTCCAACAAGAACAAAAAGAGTAAGCTTTACAATTCTGCTGTTCCTCAAAGATTGTGCAATTTGGCTAGTGTTTTCCCTTTGCTGTCAGGCATGTGGGAAACAGTTTTTTCCCTTAAAACTATGCCAGCTTGCTTCATGCTCCCTTTGCGCCAGTGAGAAGTGGAGTTTGATTTTTCTGTTTGAAACCTCTTACTGAAGTCCCTTCTGCCTTTTCTTTATAGCTGATGTTCATTCAGAGCAGAGGTCAAGTTCAGTTAACTATTGAACTGCTGGACACAGAAGAGGAGAACTCTGATGACCCTGTAGAAGCAGAGGTAAGAGCAGCTTGTCCAGAGAGCTGACTGATGGTCAAGGGTGCACTGGACAAAGGCGTCCAGTTGACTGTTGTTGTGGTCCATTAACATAAGATAAAGAAACATCAAGGACACGCCGTAAAGCATCAGTGATGTGAGTAGGCAAATCCTTCTTGGTTTATTTTGTATTAGAAAACACTCAAAACTATATAGGGAAACGTTGTACCTACCTTGTTGGGGATAAGATGCACGGAGCCTTCAAAAGTGACCTTGTGTTCATCCGTATAACTTCGTCTTAGCCTCCTTAACCATCCCACGTTGTTTGGTGGTAAGGCAGTGGCTGATCTGTGCTCTGTGCTCACTTCCAGCGCTGGTCGGACTACGTGGAGCGGTACGTCAACTCCGATTCTACCTCCCCTGAGCTCCGGGAGCACCTGGCCCAGAAACCGGTTTTCCTGCCAAGGTGAGTGGCTGGGCTGTGCTGCGAACCCTACCCGACGGGCTGTATCTGGCCATAGAGGGCAGAGTGACTGCGCTCCATCACAGTGCCGGGCGGTCAGTCTCACCTGTATTTAATGCTGTGACAGAAGCTGTTACCCTGGCAGCGTGGTGTAGCGGTACTGTGCTGCCATTCATCCTAAAAGCTTGTGGGTCCACCCCGGGCTCCTGCTCTCCAGTGACTGAGAGGTGGCATGGTCCACAGGTGGCAGAGAGGGTGAGAGCTGGTGACTCGCCAGATTGGTTTTTTTTGGCAGTCCTGCCTTGGCTTACAGTAACCCTCTACCTGAAAACAGCGGGTGCCATGTCAGGGCTTATGAGCAGGGTGTTGATGGCACAACAGCCGTAACTTCAGAAATAAGATAAACCCAGTGAGTTGACTCATTGTAGGGGTCTGAGCCTGAATGACTGCAACAGGCAGTTGTGCTCCAAGCTGTTTGCCAGGCTTTTGAGGGGCCAGCACAGATCCACCAGCTACGTCCAGCCTAGTAGTGCTAGAGGGCAAGCACTAATTCCAGGAGGGGTTCTCTGGTTTGCAGGAATCTGAGGCGGATCCGTAAGTGTCAGCGTGGTCGGGAGCAGCAGGAGAAGGAAGGGAAGGAGGGAAACAGTAAGAAGTCCATGGAGAACGTGGAGAGCTTGGACAAGCTGGAGTGTAAATTCAAACTGAACTCCTATAAGATGGTGTACGTGATCAAATCGGAGGATTACATGTACAGGAGGACCGCTCTGCTGCGAGCTCAGCAGGTAGGAGCGAGCGGAAGTGCTGGGGTGGGCAGCTGGTGTTTCACGGGCACGGGGACCCCCTGTGCCCAAAGGTCAGGTGGGGAGAGTCAGATGAAATGTCCTTGGGGATTCCAATCAGTAACATTAGCGGTCTTTGTGTTGCCAGGAGGATGGTGTGCTATTTTGTCCTCCCAAGGCACTAAAGATCTTCTGAATGTTCCTAAGATGTAATCTTTTCTTCTTCTACCTCTAACTCTCGTTGTCCTCCCACCTCTCCTCCCTTCTCTCCAGAGAGTTTTATTACAGTAGGACAGTGGTTTTGACTGTAAGCTCTCAGATTTCTTCCAAGAGGTAATTCCCATGGGTGGTGTTCCTCCTGTTATAGGCAAGACCTGTCTTCTGCATGTTCTTGTGGTGACACGTGAGAGTGCCTGTTCTTCCAGGGCTTCCCCAAAGAGGAATCGATCAGAGTGCAGAGCATCAAATGCCTTCTGTCCCATGGATCCCTCTGGGTACCATCCCCTCATAGTTTCCTGTCCCCAGAGTCACAGAGAGTGGGAGTCCTAAGGTCGCTCCCGCATGGCAGAGTGCAGCCAACACACAGCAGCAGCTCTAGAAACACTGGTTTTGTGACAAGGATGGGAGCAGTGGGGCCATGGATATAGAAAAATCCCTATGGGTATCTTTCCACAGCTTGAAAGTCCTGGACTCAACGGTCTGCGGCATCTCGCATCTAGCAGTCAATGCTCATGATTACTGATTTTAAATTGGAATTTGACTTTTTGAAGTTACTCAAATTTTCTTTTGGTTCTCTGTGCCAAAATTAACTGTGTTGGGGCAAGGGAAGGAGGATGTGAATGTGTGTGGTGTAAGTGGAGACACAGGGGACTAGGGCTGCTCTTGGCCTGTAAAGGTTGGGGAGTTGCTTTTATTCAAGATGAAGACAGCTTGTGTCTCTCCACGTTGACTGAGTTCAGGAGGATTCGGCTGGAGAAAGCTGATTTGGTCTTCTGAACCCTTTGACACTGAGTTACTTTTCTCCTGTATTCCCATGGGAATATTTCCATCCAATAGAGAAAACCAGGGAGCTTTAACAGCAAACTCCCAGTTCTAGTCTGGCTATTTAGACTTGAGGTTTAAAATACTTCACTATAATTTTATTATAATTTATTTAAAACACAATGTTAAGCAGAATGCCATTGTTTAGAAAGTAGAAGAAAGTGAAACCTGCCAGATTCAGGCAAAAGTTACTGACTTAAGCAACTAGAAGCAGAGGTACCCGAGAGGCTCTGTCAGCAGTAGTCTCTTCTGTAGCTGCAGATATTGTTTTCAGTTCATCAAATTATTTGCTTTTCTGAGCAAACTACTGACCACTGAGAAAATGGACTTGGGAGGTGAGGGAGTGGGAGAAGTGCGCACTGCTTCCTGCCTAGTAAATCATCCTTCACAGCTCTGTTTTAGTCATGTAGTTAGACGTATAAAACAGCTACTTACCATCTGTTTCTTGCTGATGAAATACAAACAATGTTTTTATTTCATTAGTTGTGAATACAAGTTTGAAAAAATTACTTTACATCAGATGAGAGCGTTTTATTTCAGTAGTGACTCTTTAAAATGCCCATACTGAGGAATTTGATTGCATTCCATCTGTCCCATTCAACTGGCACAAACCTCAAGGAAAGGTTATAAACAGGATACTGCATGCCAGTATTTATCACAGAATCTGAACATAATTATATACGTTCAACGTAATTGAACTTTTAATTATATAGCATGCAGCATAGCCCCTCGGTTGCTAAGTACACCGAAGGAGCTGCAGAAGCTACATCGAACTACAAATCTATTGGTTTTAACAGTTGACACTGAGAAGCAGTCAGCCTTTGGGAGGAGAACAAAACAAATAATAAATAAGTTTTAATCTTGAGGCTTAATTATATTTGCCTTCTTCAATTATGACCGTAGTCATGGCTTTCAAGCCATGGCTTTAAACCATCTGTCCTGGATTTTACATTCCTTAAGCAGATGCTCTTACTCGAGACACATGCAGTTTTTCCTCTCCTGATGCTTCTGTTCAGCCAGCAGTTCTCAGACCTTTTAGACCTGAGCTGGTTCTTAATTTTCCATAGCAGTTGGGTCCCCTGACACAGGTAGTGCATGTTGAGCTTGCTCTCTCCTGGGACCGTGCCCTTCCGTAGGGGGCGGAGGCAGACCCTGAGGGCTGGGAAGAGCAGGAGTTGCCTGGTCTGGGGTCTACCTTGGCTTCTGGCTGCTTGAGGAGGAGGAAGAGGAGGAAGCAGCACCCTTTGGGCAGCGCAGAAGGGATGCAGTGCTGGGTGTGCAGCTCTCAGGCTCCCACAGGATATGTTCTGTGTCCCCAGCCTGAGACCTGCTGTATTAAACAAAGAACATAAATCTCTTGGTATTCTTGAGTTCGTTTTACCACTCTAATTGCCTTGGAGAGGAGACCCGGGGTGGGGGCCTTTATCAGAGCTTTTCCTCTCCCGTTAGCAAGGGCCGGTGTCTGCATTACAAATTCCCTCTGGCTGTTGATCCCCTCGGTTGTGTCGACCGGCAGCCGAGCTTTGCATAACGCTGCAGTTTGGGGGCCGAAGCTGCCTTTTTCTAACACCTCTTCCTATTTCTGTAGTCCCATGAAAGGGTGAGCAAGCGGCTGCACCAGCGGTTCCAGGCCTGGGTGGACAAATGGACCAAGGAGCACGTGCCCCGCGAAATGGCAGCCGAGACAAACAAGTGGCTAATGGGTGAAGGGTTGGAGGGCTTGGTGCCCTGCACCACCACCTGTGACACAGAGACTCTGCACTTTGTGAGCATTAACAAGTACCGCGTCAAATACGGCACGATATTCAAGACACCGTAAAACTCCCCCGGGGCGAGGGAAGAGCCCGGGAAGATGTGTGTGTGTGTGCGCGCATCCAGGAAAGGAGGAAGATGCCTTTCTCCCCTCACTGTGTATCTCCGTAACATGGCCACTTGACTAGTGCGTGGCTGGTACAACCTGTCACCAGCGGGATTCCCTGTAGGGACGCGGATCTCTGCCAGCGCCTGCTGGGACCGCAGGCTGCCGGCCCCTTTGACTTCGGCACGCGTCCCCGGAGGGCAGGAAGGACCCTTTTCTGAACTGAGCCATCCCAGAGAAACACAACGAGCTCATACACACCAGCAGTGTTGAGGCTTTGACTCCCCGGAGGCCCTGAGCGGCGAGGGAAGAGAACTGGAGGCTCTCCACGACCGGACCATTCGGATGTGTCCCGAAATCCCCAGGTGCCTGTCGCGACCGGATTCTTCTCCCTTTACGCTGTCGCCAGCTGGCCGGGCTCCTGCGCGGGGCCATGGGGCAGCCCGACACCACCTCACGGAGCGGACCCTGGGCTCCTCTCGCCTCCCTCTCCTCCCTCCCAGGCTGGACTCACCCCGTGCAGATCGGTCTGTCCTTTCTAGTGCCAGTGGAACTGTTTTGGTTTTGTTTTTGGTTTTTTTTTTTGTTTTGGTTTTTTTGTACCTGCTTGTTTACTAGTCTCTCCTAGTGCCATGCACCAGCTTTTCAACACACATGTACGTACACACACACAACAGAGAACAACACGATTTTAACATGTTCCCCTCCTTTTTTGTAAATAAATGTACAAATTGTCAATTTTGGGGGTTTTTTTTGTTTGGTTTTTTGTTTGTTTTTTTTTTTTTTTTTTAATTAAAGGAAGTATGCTTGATGTGCTAGCATAACTGTACTAGCTTCTTGTGTACCATAGTACCAGGCGGCTTGAGAATTAGTACCAACAGACAGACCGACGGAGACATTATTATTACACTTTTTACCAAAGGGAGTTATCATTGTAGTGCTTTTGTGTGGAAACTTTTTTCTCCTTTTTTTGTAAATAAAAATAATGTCTTTGTTCTTAACTGGAGGAAGACACTCGCTCACCCACAGCCCTGTTCCTGGTCTGAAAGGCACCGTGCAGCATGCAGTTTTTGGGGTGGGGAAGGGGGGGGTGCGGGGAGGCGCGCATCCGACCATTTTATATGATTGGCTTCACAATCTGAGAGGAAAAAGCAGAGGCAGTGTGTGCGTTTTGCGGTTAACACAACCGAGGTATAAGCAGTCTGTTAAGATATATAAATATATATTATATAATTTTTAATTTTTTTAATTTTTGTTTTTCCTGGTGGGTAATTTTTATCCACCTAGTCTTCCAGCTCCAAGGACCTTCGCTTTTGGGAAGTGTTGCTGAGCTACTTAGCTGGGGTTGATTGTGCTGATGTATTTTTCCCTCTCAGTATTGGAGAAAACATCTGAAGTACCAAACCAGTATTTGATAGAGCTGATCTGCGTGTGTGTTTGTGTGCATGTGTGCGTGCAAGAGAAGGGCTAGGGGGTGGGGCGGGTCTTGGTGCATTTCACTAGTGAAATCCACATATGGGATATATATTTTTTTAAGTATAGAAGTTTAGCGCTGGCAGATATTTAAAACACGGGGGAAGATTCCAATTTAAAAAAAAAAAAAAAAAAAAAAAAAAAGAAGTCGGCACGGACTTCGTAAGCCACGACAGCCACAACTGCACTGTCTCTCCTCCTCAAAGGAGGCAGCTTTCCTTGCACAAACCCATGCTGCCAGTCCTAAGCACCCAAAACGGCTTCCGTCGTCCCTGGTTGGAGAGCCCTGAGCAAGCCTTTGCTGCTGCTTAAACCTCTCCCAGGGATTTATTGTGTTTTGTTTTGTTTTGTTTTCTTTCCAAGACAGCAGGTCGTCTCCTCCTGGCAGCGGAGCTCCCCTCCTTTCTGCATGGCAGCTGGGGGGAGGCTGGGGAGTGGGTCTGGAGGGGGACACAGAGCCCAGGGTGGGAATGTGTGGCCCCGAAGCTGCTGTGCGGCAGGCAGATCTTGAACAGGGGCCTCCTAGGGAGAGAGGGAAAGAGCCCAGCGGTGAATATTCACGGTTCGCCAGCAATAAGTTACCCATCTCGTTTCTCTTCCTCTGCTGTCACCTGGCAGGAAGGGGCTCTCACGTGTCCTCTTCCATTTTGCTTGCGCTGCCCTGCTCTCTATTGCCCCCCTCCTTTTTTTTTTTTTTTTTTTCCCTGTTGTATACTCAAGGTGATCTGGAAGTGAAAGTCTTGGGTGATTTAGACTTTTTTGACCAGCTTGGAAGTAGCTGTTGCTGCTTGGTGGGTGTCTTGTCCCAGGAGTCTGTGCCTGCATGTCATTGAGCGCAAGGGGGGGCTGGCGCCGATCCCCGGGATCTCTGCCTTCGGCGGCCGGCCGCCCACCCTCCGTCCAACATCCCAGCTCTGCTCCCAGCCTGTACAATAGCAGAGGTTTGGTTTTTGTTTTGTTTTTTTTTTCCCCTCCTCCTTTTTATTTGAACTTGCTTTTTGTATTCTGTAACGTGATCCTCGGCCCACAATCCATGTGATTTCTATACCAATGTTGTAAACTTGACTGTAGTGCAGTATTTCCATTAAAATATCAGGGCTAATCATTGTGTACAGATTCTTCCTTCCTTCCTGATCATACACAATGAAATTTTGGGGCACTTCTGAGGGGAAAAGGGGGTAGGGAGGCCGAGAGGTGGGTGCAGAGTTGCTTAGGCCGAGAGACGCTCTGCCTCGGGTTTCCCCTGTTCCTGGGCGGCAGGGCGCGGGGCCCGTTACCCGGGGAAACCTGGGTGCAGTCAGGCAGGCCCGGCCCTGTCCCGGGACAGGCCCTTAACCCAGCGAAACGTCAAAAACCACCCGGGGGACTGCCCCAGGAGACCGCCTGGAAGCGGGGCTGACGGGGACCGAACCGGCGGCCCACCGGCCGCCTCCGCCACACCGGGTCCGCTCAGGGCCGCACCACCCCACTGCGCATGCGCGGCGCGCGGAGGCGGGGTGGAGGGGGAAGGCCAGGCGCTGGGGCTGCGCATGCGCAGAGCGCAGCCGGCCGGCCATTATGGCCGCACTGAAGCATCGGCGTACGGCGCTGGAGCGAGTCGAGAAGTTCCTCTCTGAGATTTACTTCACTGACTGCAATCTGCGGGGCAGGTGGGCGGCGGGGCCTCTCCCCCCCGCCTCCATCCCCATCCCCCGGCCCTCCCCGGGGCGCTGACAGCAGGCGGGGCTGGCCGCGCCGCGCCCGGGCCTGCTCCCGTGTGTGTCCGTCCCCGAACTCCACCGCCGGCCCCTCAGGGCAGGCCGCTTCCCTCCCCGGTCGCTGCCGCCCAGGGCTCGGGGGGGGGTTCAGTGAACAAAGCACACAGACACCCTGGGCAGCCTGGAGCTCTGCCTCGGGGTACCACTGGCACAGTCACCTCTGGCCCCCTCCCTCCCCCCCCGCCCCCGGTGCTGGAGGCCGAGTTACAACAGGCCCCTTCAGCGGGGCAAGTTATTATTCTGTTTTTCAGTTAATACTCTGAGAGTATTAAGTGATAGCAGGGTGATAACAGCCATGCTGGGAAAGCAGGGTGCTCTCTATCCCCACCCTCCCGGGCTGGTCCCCACAGGACTGACCTTATTAATCATGTCCCGGATGTCTCTCCGACCGCAGGCTTTTTGGGGATCGCTGTCCACCGGCATCGCTCTCCTTCTTCCAGACCCCGCGGCGCATCCTGTATGATGAGGCCGTCGGGCAGGAATTCAGACCGGCTAAAGTGGGAGACTCCTTTGGGCCCACGTGAGTACCAGGTTTCAGTGGTGCCATGACCGTGGTGGGGCTGGAGCTCGCGTCTCAGTTACTTGTGTGTGTGAATCTTCATGAGCTTTCAATGGCGAAGAAATGAGATGATAATCCTCTTCCCTGTTGAGTGCTTTAGGTAGAAGGTGTCTGCCCAGAAGGCCTTAGGGAGATTTCATGAGGAAACAGACCAAGGTGTGTCTGTTTCCAAGGAGAGTGAAGAGCTGGGTGCATCCATCCTTTCTGCTGAGAGCTCACATTCATAGTCTTGGTTGTGACCCTGATGCTTGCTTCTGCGTGGGACCTCTGTGCTTTGTCAGGGCAGGGAGAAGGTTGGGGTTTTTTTCCCAGCAGTGGTCAAAGACGTGCGATGCTACTGTCTGTTTCTCTGCGGTCCCAGAAGAGGGTGGGTTGGGGCCAGCACCACGGGGTTTGTGTGCTGCCTCCTGAGCTTCCTCACTCGCTGGGGCTGCCGTGCCTCCTTGCAGCCTGGGCACTAGCCTGCCCTAGGGCTTAAGGGCCATGATAAGAAGGGTCATAGGTCCAGGCAGATTGATAAACTGCCCTGTCCCCGGCATAATTCAATTTCTAGTACTATTCTGGGTTGCTGTGGGGGATGGAGGAACAGTTTTCCAGTCCCTGTCAGCTTGACAGAGCGCATCACCCCACTCAGCTTGGCTTTTAACTTGCTGTCAAATCTCTAAGCCTCAACAACAACTGGCAATAGTGGGTGCCATGAGTCAGAAGTTTCGCTTGGTGAAAGAGTGACCGGTCAGGTCAGAAGCTTGTGGCGAAGGGAAAGTCCAGTACATTTAAATGGCACAGAACAAGGCTGGCATGTGCAGGCACTGTGTGCTGCTTAAACTGAAGATGTGTCACAGCCAGCTGCACAGGGAGCCATGTCCAGACTACGCCGTGTCTGGGGGCATAGGTTAAAGCAGGTCTGTATGGACAGGTAGCACCGTTACATCTGAATCACATCAAACTTGTGTGCTGTCCTTATTCTGCTTTTTCCATGGAGGCTCTGGGGAACTGTGGTTTCGCTTGGGAGAGGGTCTCACGGTGGGCTGAGGTTGCTGCCTGCTCTCTTCCAGGTGGGAGACATGCTGGTTTAAGGTGGAGCTGAGCATCCCCCAGGCATGGGCAGGGCGGGAAGTGCACTTCGTCTGGGAGAGCGATGGGGAGGGCATGGTGTGGCGAGACGGCCAGCCTGTCCAGGTAAGGAGGTGTGGATCAGGGGTATGCCAGCTGTTCCAGGTGCTCTGCTATGTACAGAGTGGTTATTTTCCTTAGCCCTCTGCAATGGGGCAGTAAGAAGAAACCCCCTCCCATTTGTTATGGACTCTTCAGAGGAATGCCTACGTGTGTTGGGGAGTGTAAAATAACATGTGGACCAACAAGACAGAACCAGGAACAATTGTAGGTCTAGACAGAGTGGTCATGAAGAAAAACAGAAGGAGTATATGTAGTTCTAGAGTTGTTTAGACTCAAGTGGTACTCTCTGAGGCAATAGGAGAGCTGTCTTTAAATACGGGGAAAACTGCTGTGCAGAGAAAGGCAGTGTTTGTGAAGAGTTTGATGTGCGGGACGGGGGAGAGGACTACTCGTGGTTTGCATGCTGTGCCATCAGACCGCAGAGGGTCTGTGGGCTATTTCCAAAGTTCAGCCCAGAAAAGCAAGACTGCTGGTGGTGGGTTTGAGTCTGTTTTCTAGTGGTTGTCCCCCACCAGGAGTTAAAATTCTGGTCTGCAAACTGGTAACAGCTGAAAGTCCCTTGCTTAAGTGTTACCACGTCTGTCCTGGAAGGATAGACAAGCATTAGACCTGTGATGTAAATCTCCACTGCTGTCAAGAACTGTGGGACGGACTCTTGTCACGCATGTCAACTTCAGTCCTGCTGTGGGGTGGTGGAATGGCTCAGGTGACCTTTTCCAGCCCTGCGCTGCTCTGTGGTGGTGTGCTCAGGGTTTGTGTTACTGCTGGGACTGCAGCAGTTTCTGTGCCAGTTGTTCTTGTGGGAGGCATTGTCCCACGTCACGTGGGACCAGACTCCTCCGACCAGCTGGGCTTTGGAGTGTCTTGTCCTGCACATCCAGCCTGCTGTCCTCTGAAGGTTAACACCTCTGAAGATGTGTGTTAAATGTGCTGTCTTCCCCTGCAGGGTTTGACTAAGGAAGGTGAGAAGACCAGCTACATCCTGACAAGCAGCCTGAAAGAGTCAGAGCCCCACAGGTGGGTGGTCAGCCTGGCCGGAGCCCCGAGGAGCCCTCCCCACCACTGGGGGAGCTTGGCATTGTTTGAAACAAAGAGGTTGGGTTGAGATACCCCTGCCTGTGTCCAGGTGCTCTGGGAAGTATCCAGTGTTCAGGGGCTCTGTCCGTTGTTCAGGTCAGGCTGGTCGCACCACGGGGAGGGGAATGGACTTTCCCAGCTGATTGCTTGTAGTCTGCTCCCTGATGGTTTCCTTTTGCTCTCCAGTCTGACGCTGTATGTGGAGCTGGCCTGCAACGGTCTCTTTGGGGCTGGCAAGGGCAGTATGATCGCCCCTCCGGACCCTGACAGGAGGTTCACCCTGAGCAAGGCTGAGCTGGTCATCTTCAACAGGGATGTCTATGAACTGCTGGTGGATCTGGAAATACTGCTGGACATGGCCCAGGTCTGTGAGCTCATTCTCTTCTCTTCTCTCACCCTTTCCACCTCCTTCCACAACTTCATTTTATCTCCTTCTGCTGCCATTCCATGACCTGTCTCCTCCCACCAGGAGGCTCTGAAGGAGCAAATGTTTGCTCCTGCTGCTTTAGCACAATTGATTTTGTCTAGAGTAGGAGAAAAATGAACAGAGAAAGCTACAGGTGTTTTTTTCATCCACTTTCTGCTCCAGGGTAGGATCTCTTAGGCCAGAGCCCCCTGGGATGGGCGTATGTGTAACCTGGCTTTAGAAGGCAAATGAGCAAAGACATATGGTTGTGTCTGTGAAGCAGGGCATGGTGTTTACCTGGCACCACAGGCAGAGTCAGATGGTGGAAGGAGGTAGCAGGTTCTCCCTGGGGTAGATGGCATCCGAGCTGGTACAGAGAGCTGCTTGGAGCCAGAGGATGTGCTGAGCTCTGAGTCAAGCTGTAATCACTCTCAACCCCAGCTCCTCGGGGAGGAAAACCAGAGGAGTTTCCAGGCACTGTACACTGCCAACCAGATGGTCAACATGTGTGACGTTACGGATCCCTCCACCTTCCCTGCTGCCCGTGACCTGGCTGCGGCGATCTTCAGCCAGAGGAACGGCGAGAGCCAGCACACCATCCATGCCGTGGGTCACTGCCACATTGACTCTGGTGAGAGCAGCACAGCGCTCCCTCTCTGCTGACCTGGAGGCCAGAGCATGCTGCCCAAGGGGAGAGCTGGCTGTCCCTGGGCTCCAGGCACCGGGTACAGTGCCCCAAGGGAAAGGAAAGGGCCCTCTCTGCTGCCATACAGCTGGTCTGTCACTTGGAGGGGTTTCAGTCTCAGCGGAAAGGCAGTGGGAGAAGTGGGAGCTGGAGGCGCCAGGCGATGTTGCTGTCAGGCACTTAGCCAAAGGACAGCATTTTGCTCTAGCATTTTCCCTGGCTGATCCGTGAAAGGCAGCACAGGCCCATTCCCAAAGGGGCTTGTGCTGAGTAATAACCGTGGTGGGGCCATGCTTGTCCCTGCAGCCTGGCTGTGGCCATATGAGGAGACTATCCGTAAGTGTGCTCGGAGCTGGGTCACGGTGGTCCGTCTGATGGAGCACAATCCGGAGCTCACCTTTGCCTGCTCCCAGGTGAGTGATCTCCCTGTGGGGGACCTCTCCTTCTGCTCGTGGCATATTTCCTCTCCAGCATGACTCAAAACGAGATGGAGGGGGGTGACCAGGAGTGTCCTGTGCAGTTGCAGAGAGGAGGGACATCAGTGTGGAGCGATGTGGTGGGAGCTGAGGCTGATCTCTGTGCTCTGGCAGGCGCAGCAGTTTGAGTGGGTGCGGACCTGGTACCCTGGGCTCTACGCGCAGATTCAGGAATTCGTGGCGAAGGAGCAGTTCATTCCCGTTGGAGGTACCTGGGTGGAAATGGTGAGAAGCGTAGTGACCCTGGCTCGCCACACACTCCCTGTGCCATCCCTCTGGGACCGGTCCTGACACTGGAGGGGGAGAGCAGAGCCTTTGCTGAGCTGGTCTAGTTGGTGAAGGTGTCTGGGTACAGCAGCTGTCTGCAGTGTCTAGCCTCACAAAAATACCATCCCTCTCCCAAATCGTCTCATTCCCTGAGAAAGGAGCTTTGGTCTGGACTGGCTGAGCTCTGTTCCTCCTTTTTGCCCTCTGCCGAGCTCTGTTTCAGATCTTCCCCATGATCTGCCAGGTCAGGATGACAGTGTGTGGGAATGGGATGCTCACAAGACTTCCCCTTCCCCGGCACCTGGCTTGCCGCATGGACTCCCTGTGCTTTCCCCCCAGGATGGGAACCTGCCCAGCGGGGAGTCCATGGTACGGCAGTTCCTCCAGGGACAGCTGTTCTTCCAGGAGCAGTTTGGTCGGATCTGCTCAGAGGTACTTGCTCTTTTCCAGCACACCTTCCTTGCACACCATCCCCTTCCAGCTCTTGCTGTGCGTGAGGGTTTCTCTTTGGTTCTCCAGGTATGGTGTTCAGGTGCCTCACATTGGCCTGCTTTTTGCAGCTAAAGCCATGATAAGTAAATATCTACTCCCCCATGTATTATGGCAATTAGCACAGCTCCACGCCTTGGTTATACGACTTGTAGGTCCCTGGCAGGTCTCTAGAATTGTTCCTTGCCTAGCACATCTTCTGTCCCCTCTGCAAGAAGGGCTGAGAGTCTGACTACCAAGAAACCCTCTACAAGCTCAGGCTGTGATTTGTGGCCAGCATGACTCCTGTGTCTCTCTCCCTCTGCTGCTGTCACCTCTGCTCCCAGTTCTGGCTGCCAGACACATTTGGATACTCAGCCCAGCTGCCCCAGCTGATGCGTGGCTGTGGGATCAGGCGGTTCCTCACGCAGAAGCTCAGCTGGAACCTGGTGAACACCTTCCCGGTGAGCTGTGCTTCCCTTCTTCCCAGGCGATGGGCTTGCGGTTGCTTGAGTCTGTCTGCAGGGCTGGACCTGTTGGTTCCACAGGTCGAGCCAGTCCTTCAGCTCAGCTGACACAAGCTCTTCTTCCAGAAGCCACCAGTTTATGGTGGTAGCAATGTCCTGTCAGGCTTTAGGGAGAGGAAGGGCATGGTTAGAGATCCCAGCTGGGCCCCTGGCCTACAAATTCCTTCTGCTTCCAGATGGGAAACTGTGACTTGCGTGCAGGCCTAACAGACAGCAAACCCAGCCTCTCCTCGGCTGTTTCCTGCCCTTGTGGCATTCCCCATCCCTGTGCAACTGTCTCCTTGCACTGATCATCCTGCAAACCCGTGGAGAGAAAGCGAAGGCCCAGTTTGAATCCTCAAGGGGCTCTGAAGTGCCTGTCCTGGGTGCACTTCCCTGCTGATGAAGGTGCTGGGCTTTGTGTGTTTGACAGGGCTTGCAAGGAAGCTTGGGCTCTTAGTGCATGAGTTCTATGCTGATGTGGTTAAAGTGTGGCCTCCACGTGCACATTTGTGTGGGAGATGAGTTTGGGAGCCTTGAAATACTGAGCTAAGCGTGAATTTATCCCTTTCTGGTACCAGCATGACCAGAGATTTCCTTTTGGGAACTCCTGGGAGCAATGGAGCTGTGCTTTAACGTTTTGGCACTGTGTGGTACAGGGGGGCTGTATGAGACACCACACTTTCCTTTGGCTCCCCTCCAGCATCACACCTTTTTCTGGGAAGGCATTGATGGTTCCCAAGTCCTGACCCATTTCCCCCCTGGTGACTCCTATGGGATGCACGGGCGAGTGGAGGAGGTGAGTGAGGTTACCAGACCTGCACATGAAATGCACTGCCAGCCCCTTAGGGCCAGATCTGAGGCTCCTAGGAGAGGGCACTGCCTGGGAAGGGAGCGGGATAGCTGTCAGCATTGCTGGACAAAGGCTGTTTGGGCGCCTGGCAGTCAGTTGCCTGCGTCTGAGATCTGTCTGTGCCTGATTTTGACAGTTTGGGCTGGGGAAGAGGGGCAGGACTGCGCTTTGCACCCTAAAGGCTGGCCTGGCTTTCTTGTGTGGAGCTGTGGGAGCTGGGGCTGGGTGCCAGGGGTTGCAGCTGTCCAAAAATCCCTCTAGATGCTGAAAACAGTGAAGAACAACAAGGACAAAGGACGTGTGAACCACAGCGCACTCCTCTTCGGCTTTGGAGATGGAGGAGGGGGCCCCACACAGAAGATGCTGGACAGGATGAAGAGAATGAGTGACACAGATGGGCTGCCAAGGTGAGGGGGGAGCTCCCTTCCTCTCTCATTGCAGGAGCACTTGTTTTGAGCCGGGCCTGGCTTTCAGCAGTGCCAAAAGAAAGGGTGTGCGAAGGAGGCCAGGGAGGAAGCGGGACAAGCAGAGGGCTAGGAAGGATTGTCGGGGAGACAGAGTCTCTCCATTATCAAGAGCTGTGAGAACATGTACATGGGTCAGCCTTGGACTGCTTGCGAGCCCTCAGTAGAGCTGTGGGGTGAGTGGTCAGCACAGCAGCGGTGCCTGACAGTCAGTCCCTGCCTGTGGAATGTCCAGATCTCCGTGGCAGGCAGCAAGAGCAGCGTGGAGTGGGAGAGGGGTAGGAGGAGGTTGAGGGGAACACTGTGTGTGGTTGTGTTGGTGTTTCTGAGGCCTTGGTTCCGGGGCTGTCACCTTTCTGGTCAGGGTGCACCATTAGCAGTGTCACAGGCTTCTCCCCTGGCTCATTGCTGTTTGTGTGTCTCTTCCACAGGGTTCAGATCTCCACTCCCGATCGACTCTTTTCTGTCCTGGAGAAGGAGTCATCGCAGCTGTGCACCTGGGTGGGAGAGCTCTTCCTCGAGCTGCACAACGGCACATACACCACCCAGGCCCAGGTGACTGTGCGCATGGGATGGGGGCAGTGGTCTCCCTTCCCCCCAGGGAAGTTGGCCATTCTCAGTTCTCTTCGCTACTGCTCAGGTGGCTCGAAGGTTCAGACAGTGCCCTTTAGGTCTCAGCAGTGGGAGCCACCTTGTAGCCAGGACTCCAAAAGGCAGATCTATTGCCAGACTTTCTTCAAGGGGTGAGAAGGAAGCCTGGACACAGCAGGGTCCCCTTAGTCAACAGCTGCCACGTCCTTCACTTTAGCAGATAGTTGCAGAGCTTGGGTGAAGAGTCAGAAGAAGGGGAGGAAGGTGAGAACACAGACAGGGGAAGCTATGTCCTGTGCTGGGAGTTTCAGTTTGATCTGTGGCAAAAAATTACTCACTGGTAATGGCAAACTCATGACACCTACAAATAACCAACCTTCCTGCACTGGAGCTGGGTTTTTGCTGCTGGTGTGAGAGATCTACTCCCAGCTACCAATTTCCTAAGCATCTTCCTTCTCTCCTTGCTTTGACACCAGATAAAGAAGGGGAATCGGGAGTGTGAGCGAATACTCCATGACGTCGAAGTACTCAGCACCTTGGCTGTGGCACGGGGCGGTGCGTTCCAGTATCCTGCCAGCCAGCTGCAGCGGCTCTGGAGGTGAGGGTGTATGAGAGCATAGATGGTACCGGGGGAGGATGTGGTGAGGTCTGGGGACTTCAGTGTGAGAGCTGGCTGCTCTTGGGGTACCACTACCTATCCCCTACAGCTCCTTGTCCCTGTCTGAGTATGGGTAGAAATCCTTGCTGTCAGTGCGCCAAAATTAGCCTGGACCAGTTGGACTACACTGGTGTGGGCAGTTATCAGGCAGCTCAGTGGGCTGATGGTGGGAGATGATCACTTATCTCTCAGCCCTGTTCAGCTGGAGCCAGAAGGGTGGCTGACCACAGTCTGTCTTCATTTGAACTGCCTCTTGAGCGAGTGGGAGAGCGTTGCGTAGTTAGGATGTGGGGACCTTTGCGGATTCAGCACTGCAGTACTGTGTGTACACGACTCCTCCCGTAAACTGATCAAGGCTCCACCTGGAAAGTGTTTCAGTGCTTTGCTTGATTCTCCCATTGGAAGATAGCTCCAAAGCCTCACTGTTCCGCAGGCTGGAAGCTTCATTTCCAACCTAAGCTTATTCCTCGCCAGTTGTGACTTGTCTGAACTTGTGCTACAATATGTCTGGTAGTCCTGAGGGATAAAAAAAAATAGCTCTTGCTCCCCACGGTTGTGGTTTACTAAGATGACAGTTGACAAGTCCTAACATAGAGGGATTTAAGGGAAGCTGCAGAAAAAATCCTTTTCTCTCAGGTGTTTGCTAACAGGGGGATGAGGAACAGTTACTAAGTTTGTCCATCTTGCAATGAGGGCTCGGTAAGCCAGAACAAATCTGGTGCTCTCCCTTGCTTCCTCACCTGGTTTCTGTTCTCTGTTTTAGGTTGTTGCTGCTCAACCAATTCCATGATGTTTTGCCAGGCAGCTGTATCCAGCTCGTGGTTGAGGATGCCCTGCAATACTACACAGGTGAGCAGGGAGTTTGGCTAGGAGGGCACTTATCCGTTGGAGTACACTGAGTCCTGCCTGGTGGGGCTGCAGAGGTTTCAGTCCTGGACTGCCAGGCACTATGGGTCGACCCTGTGCAGGCATGTGTCTGTAATAGTGCTAACTCAGCAGGGAATTAGCAGGGGACCCAAGGGATTAAAAAACATCCCAAGTTATTGACTTCTCTGCTTGCTGCTGGCATGCCAGGAGAGACCCCAGCAAAGGTTTGCTTCTGCCTGCCCACAGGCACTTGCAGTAGCTTTACTTTATTATAGCACTACAATTTTCCAGTTGAACTGGCATAGCTCATTGTATTCTTGTAATAACAAAGTTAAGAATAATTATAAATTTTAATTACTTACTAATAGATAATAATACTAATGATAATTAGTAATTGTAGCTTGGAAGTAGCTAAAGTGTGTGTACATTGCACTGGAGTGCCAGAAACTCTCTCAGATGTGAGAAACACCCTGGCTGGATCCAACTCAGGCCTTTTTGTTGCTCAGAGATCCGCAGCGTTGGTGCTCGGCTGCAGGAGGAAGCTGTGCAGTCCTTATGCAGGGAACTGCTGCAGCCCAAGGCAGGGAGCACCGAGAGCACCCTTGTGTTGAACACTTTGCCCTGGGAACGGACTGAGGTGATCTCCAGGACTGGGCCAGCCGGAACAGAGACTTTAGGTATGTCTAACACGGGGGTTACTCATGTATCAGAATTTCTTACAGGGGCAGAGGCAGCTGACAAAGGAATACACGCCTCTCCCTGCCCTGGGCAGGGTTTACTGACTTGTCAAATCACTCCTTGGGACTTTATCCCACTTCAAGTTGTCCCTGAACTATGGATGAAGAAGAGGAGGGTATGAAAGGAGGTGGTAGGTTTGACATGAGAGCAGCAGGGCAGCACTGTGTGACTTAGGGTTAGGTCTGGGGCAGATGTTGGAGCAGAACCTCTTTGCTTTCCAGCTCTGGTGACAGTCCCCAGCATGGGCTATGCTATAGTGAGGGAGCCGTTGCTGCCCCCTCAGCCTGTGGCAGTGAGGAAACAGGTAAGCACAACAGCAGTTGTCCTCAGATCGGTGTGCCCTGCATCAAAGGTCGATGGGGGAGAAATCTAGGGAATCCAGCATGCAGCAAGTCTGCACACTAGATTTGCAACTGGGGCACTTGACTCCTGAAGTTGTGGGTCTGTGAAATCTGTTTCTGTTCTTTCCCCCCAGGAGGATGGCTCCATTGCCATGGAGAATGGGGTGATTGCAGTCTGCCTGGACATGATGGGGCGCCTGACCTCGCTTCGGGTGGGGGACTCTGAGAGGTATGTCTATCAGCCAGTTACTGGAACCGGGCTCCTCAAACCTGTCTCGGGTCTTCTCACTGTATGCCCTTCTCCACTGCCAGTTCTTCTTACACTGCTGTTTCTCTGTTCGACTTTGTTCCAGAGAGTCAGTCCCAGATGGCTGCTATGCCAACCAGTTTGCACTCTTTGATGATGTTCCCCTGTACTGGGATGCCTGGGACGTGATGGATTATCACTTGGAAACCAGGTAGAAGAGCAGTGCATGCAGCACTTGGATTTTGACTTTGCTTTGAGGTTCTTGCCTCCCTGTCAGTCCTAGCTGTAACAAAAGCTCTAACAGAGCATTCACTCTGGAGAAGTGTGTGCCTGCTGTGTGGGAGGCTGGACTGGGATTTGGGAATGTGAATCTACCAGACTGAGACCAGCTCTGCCTTTATCCCTTTCTCTAGGAAGCCAGTGACAATGCTGCTGAAGCCTCTGGAAATCACCCTGGCTGGGGGCCTGCGGGGAAGTGCAAGCTTCTCTCTGCAGATTGGGAAAAGCAGCACCTTAACCCAGGAGATCATCCTGGATGCCACGTGCCCATACCTCCGCTTCCTGACCCAGGTTTGGCCAGCGGCTGCCATGCGATATGAGCATCTGCATTGTGCAGGCAGGGCCCTGGGGAGCTGAACCTCGCATCTGAATTACGTTCCCCCTCCTCTTTCCTTCCCTGGAGCCCCCCACTGCCTGTCCCCCTCTGCCTTAGGGGAAGGCAGCCCGAGGGTGGGAGTCCTGAGAGACAAGGGTGGAAGAGAGACCCACCAGTTCATCTGTGTTCAGACTCTAGTGTGGTTTTATTGTACCTGGTCTGGTCTGGGTGTGAGCTGGCTGCTGCGCACCAGGGAAGGATAAGTGCAGCCTCTGCCTGTCAGCCCCATGTGGTGATGTTCTTCTGCTGCTGCATTTAGGTTGAGTGGAAGGAGGCTCACAAGTTCCTGAAGGTGGAGTTCCCTGTGCAGGTCCGGAGCACAAACGCCACCTATGAGATCCAGTTTGGACACCTGCAGCGGCCAACACACTGGAACACATCCTGGGACTGGGCTCGATTCGAGGTGAGAGGAAAGGTGGTCTGGTCCCACGACTGACCTTTTTCTGTGGTGGGGCTGCTTTTGCTCCCAGGCAGTAGCTCTGCGTGGTGAATATGTCCCTTGGTACCTCCTGCAGGTGTGGGCTCACAAGTGGCTGGATCTCTCTGAGCACGGCTTTGGGGTGGCACTGCTGAACGACTGCAAATATGGGGCATCAGCCCATGGGAACATCCTCAGCCTCTCGCTGTGAGTTAGGGTTGGGGTGAGGGTGGAGCTGCAGCAATCACTTTGCCTTCTGAGCTGTCTCTTGGAAGTCAAGGCAGCACCTGGTCCTAAATGATCATAGTTAATAAGGAGATAGTCTGGTATTAGCCTAAGCGGCTGGCTGTTGTCTGGGAACTTTTGGCTGACTGAACTACAATTGACTAAGATAATGTAATTCCTATGAGATATGCTCATAGATAATTCAGGAGAGATCAGGTCCGTGTTTGCACCAAGTAATTTTTCTGTTGCTGGCCAAAATGTACCCCAGGAGGGGATGTGTAAGGAGAGGGAAGGAACAGCAATGTTACGGATGCATACAAAGCTAAGAGAAACTCTACACATCATTTCAGTTTGACTCCAACAGCCACAAGTTTCACAGGAAAACACCCTTCAAGTATTTTAGCTTCTGGGACTGTCCAGGGTCTGTTTGCTGTTGCCAGAAACGAGCAGCACGCTGGCTTCCACCTCAGGGCCCAGGCTCGAGGTAGCAGGGTGAGGCAATTGTCTTGTCACAGTGCTCCTCTGGCTCTGCGCTGGGTGACAGAGGGTGCTGCCGAGACGCCAGTCTCACCTACCTCTTGTTGCCTTAGGCTGAGAGCACCCAAGTCCCCCGATGCCACAGCAGACATTGCGTACCACCAGTTCACCTACGCCGTGATGCCTCACCTGGGTGAGTGATGGGAAGAGCTGGGTCCTGTGGGGACATGCAGGGTGGAGGATGCTCCAGTGAGCCTTGGGGTGAGCATGTCTCTGGCTGTGCATATGTAGAGGCTGGCTAGAGCTTCTTCTGTTGCAGGTTCCTTCCAGGACGCCGGTGTGATCCAGTGTGCCTACAACTTGAATTTCCCCCTCCACGCAGTCCCGGCCAGCTCTGCCCAGTGCCCGGCCTGGAGCGCCTTTTCTGTCAGCTCACCTGCAGTCGTGCTGGAGACTGTCAAGCAGGTAAGTCCCCGGGGCAGAAGTGGGGAGGGCAGACGGGTTAAGCTGTTGCTGTTAAGCATGGCTTGCTCTTTCCCCCACCTTGGGTGGTGGGCAGGCTCAGCTGAGCAGAAACAGCAATCCCTGTGAGTTGCATGTCCTGCTAGGTGAGGACAAGGCAGGTTAGCACCCCTCTCTGCCAGCCCAGGCAGGCACTCGCACCAGGGATCATGGTAGTATCCGCATCCGTATGTGGGTACCGCAGCCACAGTTGTTAGCACTGAACCACGGCAGATCAGGAATGCGGGTGCACACAGGCAGAGCCGCTCAGCCATGATCGCCTGGGTCGGGCTGTACCCCGAGGTGTACAATAGGACGCACCCGTCTCGTTTGTCTGAACTCCCATCTGCACTGTCCCCCAAAGGCTGAGGACAGACCTGAAGCTGTGGTAGTTCGGCTGTACGAGGCACATGGCAGCACGGTTGTCGCCTGGCTCCAGACCTCCCTCCCCGTTAAGGAGGCGATGCTGTAAGTCCACGCTAGAGGGCTGGGTGTGTGTGGGGATGGAGATCGGTCGCTTCAGCCTCACCCGCTGCTTTCTCCCCCAGCTGCGACCTCCTGGAGCGGCCGGCTGCACAGGGCCGCCTGCCACTAGAGCAGCAAGGCATGAGGCTTTCCTTCACACCCTTCCGTGTGCTCTCCGTCCTCTTGGTCTTGAGGCGGTGACGCCATCCGTCGCCCTTACTGATGCTGCGGCAGCCTGGACTTCCCTGATCCCAAGAGCTGTGCAAGGAGGCAGCGGTTCTGGGGAAGGGCAGAGCCTCCCCCTCACCCCCCACCCAGCCATCGGAGAGCTGTGCTCAAGAACAACCATGTTCTTTAACAAAGGAGGACAGTTGCCCCCCTGCCTAACCAGAGAAGGAGGGCCTGAGCGAGTTCCTTGCTAGCTGAAGCGTGGGTAAGGTGGTGGGATAGGCTGGCTGTGCCTGCACGGGCTCTGCTCCAACTGGGGCGGGTTTGGGGAGCAGCAGCTTTCCACAGTGGCTCCTGCGTCTCGGCCTTCATCTTGTCCAGACCCTGGTAGTGAGTGTAAAGACACACTACAGTCATTCCCTTCTCCCTTCACCTGCCTCTTGCACTGCCCTTGCAGAAGGGGAACATAAGTAAACAAGAGAATTACATTAACACAGCCTGTTTTCTTAACTTATTTCCAGATAACTGGACTGATCTGCCTCCTCCCAGGGGCTCTGTTGTAGCTGCTGCTCTCTGAGCATCCTCCTCAGCAGGATGTCACTCCTGGGACTAGGGAGGCAGAGCTTACCTTTATTTTTGGGGGGGGGGCGAGGTGGAGGGGAAGCCTGCTCCAGCCCATCAGAGGAAGAGGCTGGGCACAGAGGGGTTATCCTTAGCACAAAAAGGCGTGCATGGTGATTTCTACACAAAATACTTTATTAGTCAGCTAAAAACAGTGATCCAGGCAGCAGCCAGAAAGGGAAGAGGGGAAGGAAGAGGGAATCCATTTTCAGGCAGAGGGAAGGGTCAGAGTCCAGTGCGATGTGTGGTCTGTGGCCCTTAACACCCTCAAATGCCTGGGGACAACAGGAGGACGCTGGATAAATTGGCCCCATCACCAAGCCCAGCTTCTCCTTCCCACGCTGGCAGGATGCAGCAGTAGCAAGCGGGCGTGAGCACAGGTACAGAGCAGCCCCATTTCTCCCCAGCACCAACCCAGGCCCCCAGTCAGGCCCTCCCTGAGCTCCTCCTGCGGCTGTTAAAAATGCCCCTCAGGAGGAGGGCAGCATGTAGCACTCAAACGGCAGGGGCTGCACCTGGAAGATGGAGAGGGAAATGAGAAGTCAGAGGGTGAGGGGGTGCCCGGTTCTGCCCCATGAAGCCCCGCCAGCTCCTTTCCTGCCTTTTGGCACCCCTTCAGTCCCCTTGACACGAGGGAGCGCTCCCACAGCCCCCGTCTGTGCGTTTGAAAGCTGCAGGGACTGCCAGCCTCACCTCTGCCCCTGCGCGCAGATGTCCGGCAGCTTCTTTTGGCTTTGGCTAGCGCCTCAGGCTTGGACGAGGCCGGAGCAGTGGCCGCTTTCCTCCTCCTGCAAGCACGTCCCTTCCTTGGCCCGTCAGCCACCTCCTCCTCCTCCTCCTTGGGCGACTTCAGGCGTTTTGCTGCAGCCCTGGGGTGCTGTTTTGAGGCACGTGTGGTGACCTGGGTGGACATCAGAGCCGGAGCTTAGCAGCAGAAGTGAGCTTGGACTGCCAGATGATGAGCAACTCCAGGCAGGAGCACCACCGTGAATTTGGGAGCAGCCCGAGCAAGGCACGGGGAACAGGACAGCCTCTAGACCCAGCAGGAGCCACAACCACAGAGCTTCTTACCTTGGGGGTCTGAGCCTCGGGATCTGCCTTCAGCTGAGCACGCTTTTTGCGGGGTGTCTGCCCTGTGTGAGAAGACATGGCTGGGTTAGGCAGGGTGAGGAGAAGATGGGGCAGAGAGTGCCAGCACCTCGAGGGACAGGCTGCGGCACAGTGACCTTTCAGGGACACTGTCCCAGGTGATGTGTGAGCTGAGCGCTGAGGAATTAGCACTGGGGTGGAAGAATGGCTTGAGGGAGCTCCTCTCCTCCCCCACCAGATTCCCTCCCTTGCCAAAACATTGCTCTTTTCAGGCTTGCAGCCCCAGGGAGAGCACACCCTCCTGCTACCAGCCTGGCAGGCAAGGAAGGGGATGTAGGTATTGGCCTGGAAAAGCACCCTGCAAGGTGCAATGGCTGTGCCCAGGCAGGCGGGTGTGCTGGTAGGAAGCCTTAGGCACAGCGGGCTCCGTCCCCCAGTGCCACTGGCCACCACAGGCCAGTCAGCACCCCAGGGAGAGGGCAGGCTTTGCTCCTGCCTTTGCCCCCACGCTGCGCAGCAAGCACGGCTTCCCAGGCTCCAGCACTCCCAGAGCAAGAGCAGGTCCCGCAGGGAGGACAGTGGACACTCACCTTTGGGAGCCATGGGGCCAGGCTCTCCCTGCAAGGAAGGCGACAGAGCGTTGACTGGGGCACAGTCATTCTGCAGGTAGCGGCAGCAGAATCCGTGCCCCTTCTCCACCCGGCAGCCAAGACAGTGATAGGGAAACAGCCACGCTTCCCCGAGAAGCCAGGGGAGTCCAGCTTGCTCTGCCTCAGGGACTCTCCTGTTAGCCCCCCGCTCCTTCTGCAAGGCCCCACCACGGCGCCTCACCCAGACACAGGGCGCATGAGGGAGGAACAGGGCTGCCAGACTACTTTGAGCCCCCCCATTCCTGCAATCGGCCCCTCTGCTCCAGACTGCCCGCCATCCCTTGGCCAGCTAGCCACTGCACGGAGGGTCCCTGTCACCTTCACCTCCAGTGGTCACAGCAGTCTGTCAGAGAGGGAGACCCCCAGTGATGCAGCGTAAGGCTGGGAGGTCTCGGGAAGCAGAAGATGGGCTGGTGTCACCTTGGAGGAGTGGTTGGGGGCCACCCAGCCCCAGACAGCGACCCCAGACCCCTACCTGGAACCATACGGTCCTGCCGTTGCGGTCGCGCAAGGAGCTCATGCCAGGCACCAAGTAACACTGCAGCCAGTTCTTGAAAGCAGCGTAGTTATCCGAGTGGTCTGGGTCAAGGAGCTGCTTCTCTGGAAAGGGAGAGAGGGAGAGGACAGAAGTAGAGAGGAAGCAGTGACCATGGTGTTGGGGTGCCCTCCCAAGCCTCCTGCTGCTGGGAACGCAAAGCCCGGGCCTCCCCCGCCACCCCCAGCCGTCCCCGTCCCACAGCTCCCTGTCCTGTCGCCTCACCCGCCGTGATGACCTCCATGGGCACGGTGTGGCAGAGCTCCAGGAGATCTGGGTTCTCCCGCATCAGCTTCAGCTTCTTGCTCAGCGTCAGGGAAGGATTCTGCAGGGGTGGAGAAGGGGAGGGAAGTCACCTGCCAGCCACCCCAGCCTCGTCAGGGTCTGTCCTTCCCAACACCAGCCAAATTCCCCATCTCCTCTTGCCCTCCTGAGGATGAGCTGCCACAGCCCCAACAAGTGCCAGCCCTGAGCTCACCCCCTCGTAGGCTTCGAACTGCGCATCAGCACATTCCCCATGGCTAACAAAGATATGAAAGAGGGCTAGCACACAGGAACACCAGCAGTTTTGTTTTCAGTCTCCTTTAAAATAGCCACCTCCTCTCCCCCGAGGCCATGAGATCGGCTGGCCACGGGCTCTATTGCAGCCTTCCCCAGAGATTTTAAGCTTGCGAGGTGTTTGTTTCCCTCGCCCCTTCCTCTTCACCCACCTCAAATATACCCGGAGACTTCCTCACGGCAGAAGCCAGGCACAGCCGAGCACCAGTGCAGCAAGCAGGCACGTGCCCGGGGAGCTGTCACAGCTCATCAGCCTGGCCACGTGCGAACGAGCACCGCACACGTGAGGTTACGGAACTGCTGCGCCCCATTTGCCGCTCCATTGGAGGGGCAGATGTGCTCAGACACGGGTGTTTATGGCAAAGGACAGTAAAATGCTTGAGGAGGATCCCACGCAGCAAGCGTTACAGTTGTGAAGGTAAAATGCCTGCCATCAGGTTGGGAAAGACTCAGAGCAGCAAATACCTCCCGACAGCGGTGCGGGCAGAGGCTGTCTGAGCTCTGCAAGGTCCTCGTGATGATGTTCTGCCCCATCAGAGTGAGGAACCAAACACGAACTGAAACTGGCCCCGAACCCTGGGCTGGAACAGGCCCAGAACAGCAGACCTGAACCAGAGCTTTGTGCCCAGCTAAGCCCAAAGCAGAGCCAGAACAGAGCAGCTGGCTGAGCCCAGACTGGGGGCGGGAAGCAAACTAAACCACCTCCACCACTGCTGAGCCCAACCCAAATCAGGAACACTTCTCAGCTCAGTCTGGCTCCCTGCACGGAAAGCAAGAGGCTCCCAGGACCCCAGGGAGCTGCCGTGATGTCCTGCAGGGCCACAGACAAACAAATCCCTGGTATGGTGTCTGCCTGGAAACCTGCCTCTTTCTGAGCCTGCGAATGCACCGGGTATTCCCCACCTTCTTCCTCCTCGCCTGCTCCTGATCCTTCAGGGCCTCCAGCACGGTCCGAGCCTTTTCAAAGGGAGGGATCTTCAACCTGCAAGAGTCCATCTGTTACATGCAAGCCTGAACTCTGGGTTCTGGCACTTCCCCATGTCTACCAGGCGAGGAGGCCCAGCCGAGGAGCCGTCAAGCTCTGGGAGACCAAACCTCCGTGGCAGGTCAGCAGGCGCTCGACCCACCTGTACAGGATCTCGGCACGGAGGTAATTCCCGATTCCATTGAAAAACTTCTGGTTTAAGAGGGCCTCGCAGATGGGTTTGTCGAAAGCCTTGTCATCCAGGTTCTTCAGCACGTTCTCCCTGCGACGAGAGCACACGGGGCATCGGGAAGGTTTGCCCGGGCATGGCCGTTCCACTGCCGCGTGGCCAAAACAAAGCTGGGGAGGTGGGGGAAGGCCTTCCCCAGGGCAGGGCGGTGGGACGCTCACCTGAAGGCCTGGTACTCGGAGAGGACGCAGGGCCCGCGGCCCTGCTGCCAGGCGTCGCCCAGCCGCCACGAGCCGAAGCGGCGGGCGTCGACGAAGCAGAGGGCGCGCGGCGGGCTCTCGCGGCTGAGGAAGCGGAGGTGGGCATGGCGGGGGAGCTGGGCGGCAGGGCACAGCCGAAACGACCCCGACATGCCGAAACGAAAGACGAGGTCCTGGGGCTGGCCGGGGCCCAGCGGGGCCAGCGTCAGCCGCAGCTCCTTGCCCCGGGAGGTGGCCGAGATGCGGTAGGCCTCGCTGGAGAAGGGCACCTCCGGGCCCCTACCCACCTCCGAACGCTCCACGCCGCCCGAGAACACCATCCCGCCGCACGCTTCGTTGATGTACCGTCCGGCAAGGTGCAGCTCCGGACACTCGGGCATCGCCGCGACGGGACCGGAACGGAGCGACCCGGTCGGGCGCCCCGCTGCCCGCCCGCCCTCCCGGTTACCCTGGAGACACGCCCAGGCCCCGCCCCCGCCCGCCTCACATTGGCTGCGCGGCGGGCGGTGCATGCCGGGAATTGTAGTCCGCCCCCGCCCGCAGTTGTAGTCCCGCCGCGGGGAGAAACGGGCGAGAGGTGGCTGGTCTCCGTTACCTTTATTGGAGCTTCCCCCCCAGGGAAAGCTTGCCCCCGCCTTTCCCCCCCACCCCCACACCACCACCTCCCCAAAGCGGGGTGCACCAGGTCCCGCCCCGGCTCCTCAGAGAAGGGTGTTCATCAGGGCCTGGGCCTGCTTCAGCTCTGCGGGGAGAGGATGGAGGCGGTGGGGGAACCGGCTCTGGCATCATCCCCCCCTACCACCACCCCCTGGGCCGAGGGGGTTCCCCGGTTCCTCTGGCCTCACCTGCCAGCAGCACCCGGAACTTGTCGGCCGAGAGGACCACGGGGACGGCCACCATCCCGCCGCGCTCCCCGTCCCGCAGGTTGAAGGTCAGGTGCACAAGGGGCTCGTTGACCTCCCGCAGCTCACTGGAGCTGAGGGTGTAATCCACCCGCCAGCCCACCGAGCCCAGCTGGCTCACTAGGGCGGGCGGGTGGGCGTCAGCACCCTGGCATGCGCTCCGGAAGGGTGATCAACCCCAAACCCACCCCCCAAAACCGTCGCCAAACCTCCCAATGCCGCACTCACGTCTCAGGCTGCAGGCCCTGAGGCTGTCCTGGAGGGAGCTCTGCTTCTCCTCGTAGGACCGGCACAACCCACCGGCATGCTCTGCCCAGGGCGGGAAGAGAGAAGACAAGAAAACCACGCGCTGACCCCGGCCCCGCTGCGGCCAAACCCTGGCGAAGCACCTGGCGGAGCCCCCCGGGGACGGATGGTGCAGAGGGGAGGTGACGGAGGATGGCGTGGCTGCCGTCCCGCACCTGGTCTGGGCGTGAAGGCAGCAGCGCCAGGGGCTGCCAGCTCAGCCCCGGTACATCCCACCAGGTCCGGCCCCTGGTGACACCCCAAGGGTGTCCCCCCCTCCCTGTTACCTTTCGGCAGCCCCAGCTGCTGCAGCTCGCTGGAGAGGGACTCGCTGTCCACGTTGTGCTTGGCGGCACTGGAGAGGATGAAGCCGAGGACGGCGATGGTGGCCTTCACGTCCCCCGACTCTGCGGGACGGATGGGGGGTTAGCTCCGCCGCCTCGGGAAGGCATCCCTTGCCAGATCGCTGCCCGACCCTGGAGTGCAGCTTCCCGGGGATGGGAGGACCCTGGTTGGGGCTGGGGCAGCAGTGCTCACCTAACTTGGTGTCGGAGGTCAGCTTCAGGATCTTCTCATACTGCGGGAGAGCAGAGCGCCGGGATGTCAGGGGAAATACCAGGTACCGTGCGGCCGCCTAACGCGCTCACTACCAACGTTAACCCTAAGAATTCTTATCTTGGCATTAATACTAATAATCCTTAGCATCCATATTTATTACTACGAGTACCAGCCGGTAGCGTTCTGGACCCCGAGGCTTGCATTAAGAATGCGAAAGTCAGGACTATTGCTAATGATGCAATTAGAGCGCTACAACTCCGCCTCCAGCACGGCGACCCCCGGGGACGAGGGGGGGCCCCCACTCACCTCGATGGCCTCCCCCAGCAGGTCCCGCAGCACCTGGGCGCAGATCAGCTTCAGCTTCACCGAGGACTGCGGGGGGAGAACGGGGGGGGGGGTGAGCACTGGGCACCGGGGGTGGGGGACGGAGGGCGGGGGGGGGACGACACGGGTACTTAACGATTTTGGCCAGAGTGCTGATCTCGGCCAGGACCCAGTCGGGGCAGTCCAGGTCCCCGCAGAAGCGGAACCGCTGCGGGGGGAAAGCGCGGTCAGAACCCGCCGCGGACTCGCCGCGTCCCCCGTCCCCCCGCCGCCTCCTCCGTCCCCGCGCCCCACCATGTCGCCGCCGGTTCCCGGTCCCCGCCGCAGAGCCCGCCTCCGCGACCCGGAACCGCTCCCGGGACAGGCGGGAGGTGCTGCGGCCGCTCCGCCCGTCCCCGCCCCGGCGGCGGAAACCTGCACCGGCGGGAGGCTGGGATCCTCCGCGGGGCAGAACCGGCGGCCGGGACCCGGGGTTTCTGCCCAGCCCCGGGGTCTTTATTTCAGCTCCGGACCCGCGCCGTCCCAGCCCCGGCTCTGGGGATTTTATTCCAGCCCCGCTATGTGTATCTCAGCGCCAGCTCTCTGAGATTTCAGCCCCAGCCCTACAGTTGTTATTCCAGCTCCAGCTCTGCGACATCTCCGCTCCAGCCCCGCGCTCTCGATTTCAGCCGCAGCTCCAGGGCCTTCATTTCAGCTCCAGCCCCACGCTGTGTATGTCAGAGCCAGCCCTACAGTCTTTATTTCAGCCCCAGTCCTGCTACGTGTATTTTCGCTCCAGCCCCCACCCCCGTACAGGTTTTATGTCAGTCCCAGCTCTACAACCTTTATTCCGGCTCCAGCTCTGCATCCTTCCAGCTCCAAGCTGCTCCTCTTCTCACGGCAGCGCTGGGGCTGTTGACAAGGTTGTAATTCAATCACTGTCATCACTCAACTATCAGGAGGAGCTGTCATAACTGGCCCAAAATCGCCTCGACTGGTGTGTCCTGAATCAAGCGTTGGCCCCCCCAGCCCCATTTCACCCAGAGATTATCATCTCATTCAGTTTGGCCCGGTGCATGCCAGCGTCCGGCACTTTGGGGGCAAATATGACGGGACCCCCACCTCCGGCGAGGGTCCCACAGCCCCACCCCACTCCCCAACTCCCAGCTCCCCAAATCCCCCCCCCGGTGCCGGGGGGGGAGAGCTTGGGAACCAGGGGGGGCCCCTCCCGCGGGCAGGAACCAGCCCCCCGCCCGCCCCGCAAAGCTTCACTGTGCCGTGTTACACTTTATTACCTGTCAGTCACCATTAGACATAAGGTTTACAATAACACAACACACTATTTCCGACCCAGCCTTCCCGGCCCCCGGCAGCGCCGCCCCAGCGCCGCGCTCCACGGCCTCCGGCCCCGCCCCGCCAATCCCGTCCCGCCAATCCCGCACCGAGGCAGCGCCCGACCCCGCCAATCCCGCACCGACCGGCCGCGCCCCGACCAGCTCCGCTCTGCCCAATCCCAGCCGGTCTTTTCAATCCGGCCCCGCCCCGCCCGGCTCCGCTCCACCAATCCGAGCCCGCCGCTTCAATCCCTGTTGGGGCTCCGCAGCGAGCCCGCTCCCGGTCACTGTTCGATCTCCAGAGCCGGGAACCGCCGCAGCTCGCAGCGACCCCGCACCGCCGGGAGCTCTCCGAGGGGGCGCACGGGGACCGGGCTCCCTCCGCCTCCGGCCGGGCCGCGCCTCCCGGAGCGGCGGCGGCGGGATCGGGGCCTGCGGGGAACGGGGGCATCGGGGCCGGGGAGCCGGGGCCGGATGGAAAAGACGGGCTGGGATTGGGTGTAACGGAGCCGGGCGGGGCGGGGCCGGATTGAAAGGACGGGCTGGGATTGGACAGGGCGGAGTAAGGCTCTAAATTGAGTTAGAGAGGAGATAAGAGAGTGGGAACCGGCGCGGGAATTCTGTCCTGAAATTGGTTGGCATCTTCTGGATACTCAGGAACTTCAGGAGATAGGCTCGGTTGTCTCTTTGTGCCCCCCGGGGGTATCGTTTTACATCGCCTGATAGAATCTGACCTTACCTTAGATGCTATTTTGGTGTTGTGCGAGAGGTCTGCGAATGTGCGAGCGAGCGAGACGTGTTATTAACACGAAGCGAGTGCGGAATTTCAAGCTGCAGTTCCACCATCCTGCGAGGGATGTGGTCAGCAACGGACGAAGCGAATGGTGTGAAAGGCCCGAGAAACACAGACACGCCTGAGACGTACAGTAGTACGAAGCGAGCGTGGAGCAATAATCTGCGGTTCCATTTCTCGGCGACGAGAGTGGCCAGAGCCGAGCGAAGCGTGTGACAATAATAATGGGAAATAAGCTGGGGAAGGAACAAATAAAACGCAGCCCTCCTAGGATGTATTTTAGCACACTGGAAAGACATTGGGGGTCCCCCCAATGGGGAGGGACTGTGGATAAAAAGACCCTCATTAAATACTGCACACAGCGGTGGCCGCTGTATAAATTAGAGGATGGAGAGAAATGGCCACTGAATGGGACCCTAAATTATAATACCCTTTTACAACTCACCTTATTTTTAAGGAGAGAGGGCAAATGGGATGAAGTGGTCTGTGCAGATATGTTTTTCGTTCTCCGCGACCACCCTGAGGTGCAAAAGGAGTGCGCTATTAACTTAGCTCCCCATGACCCTTTCATGTTAACCCTGGGAAAGGATAACTGTAAAGTGGGAGTGGGTAGAATGAAGAAGGGTTGTTCGTCTTGTTCAATAGGATCAAGGTGCCTAAAGTATAAAGAGGACGAGGACAGAATGGAGGATTCTGTAACCCCTATAGGTGTGTGGGGAAGGGGACAACAAGAGCAAGAACAGGCATAGGGTCGCCACTTCCATTAGAAGAACCCAAAGCGGCCCCTTTGAGCCCTCCCCATTCACTCGAGATTGAAAGAGGGAGAAAGAAAGAACCCGATACTGAAAAATGAAGGCATAGCTTCAGACACCCTTCTAGTTCACCTCCTAAAACCAGAGCACGAGACCTTAAGTCTAGGACTGCAACATTACGAGACATTATGAGTAATTCAGCCACCTTTGAGAGAGGCTGCAGGACCAGCGGGTCCCATAAAACTCAAGGTACCCCTCTCTGTGGGATATTTAGATGCCTGGAAATTAGTAGCTAAAGGATATCAGGGTGATCTGGCAGGGGTAGCAAAACAATTTAAGGCATTTGTAAAAGCATCAGATGTAGATTGGGAGGATGTGGATTTGCTCTTGGACGCACTAGAAGATACAGAAAAAGGATTAGTCCTTAAAACTGCTAGAGATTACGGAAGAAACTAAATAAGGGATGAGGAGGATATAAACGACTACTTCCCACAGTCGAAACCTCGGTGGGATTATAATGATATAGACCATTACCAACTTTTGCGACAATATCGGGAATGGGTGGCATTCGGGTTGGAAAATGGGATACCGAAAACAGTAAACTGGGGTTCTTTATTTGCTATTAAACAAAACCCTATGGAAACCCCTTCTTAGTTCCTCGATCGACTTTGGGAAACAATGCAGAAATATACCACCTTGGATCTGTCTGGAGACCAAGGGAAGATGCAGCTAGTTTCCCTGTTCCTGGGGCAATCCCCAGATGATATCCGAAGAAAGCTCCAGAGACTGAAGGCTGAGGAACAGCATGATATAGAAAAGTTATTGGAAGAAGCTTGGCGCGTATTTTGAAATCGGAATGGGATTGAAAAATGGAAGCTAGGGAAACTCATTTCTACCGCTACTATAGTGGCCCTTAGAGAAGAAAGAGGGGGTGCGAAACCCTTTCCACCTCAAAAGAACTCACAGAATCCACGCTTCCAAACCAGGTTGGGCATTAACCAACGTGCAATATGCAAAAAGGAGGGACACTGGAAATGAGATTGCCCACAGAAAAGGAGAAATGGAAGGGCAATGGTTGCAGAACTATTAGAAGGTTAGGGGAAACCAGAGGATCAGTCCCCACGGGATCCTCTGCTTATGACGAAGCTGGGGAATGGGTCACATGGCATTGAATTTTTGGTGGGTACTGGAGCAACCTTTTCTGTGTTAAATATACAATTAGAAGAAATAGACACAGGACGATCTATAAATGTGGTCGGGGCAACAGGTCAACGACAGGAGGTGTCATTCATGAAGCCACTGTCCTTTAAATTGGGTAAATCCGTAGGGATGCATCAATTTCTGTACATGCCCCAAGCACCCAAATCTCTCATTGGGAGGGATTTATTAGAAAAACTACAAGTGGAAATTAAATTCACCCCTGAGGGAATACAGTTAAAAGTAAATGAGAAAGAACTAATTGAAATTTTGAGTTTAGCTTTACTTACAGATAAAGAATCAGAAGAGATCCCAGACGAAATTCTGAACCAGGTATATCCTAGAGTCTGGGCAGGTGGAACCCCCGGGACAGCAAAGACAGCGCAACTGGTAACAGTCAAATTAAAACCTGGAGTGCGGCCCGTACGAATTAAACAATACCCTCTCAAATTAGAGGATCGCAAGGGAATGAAAACATTGAAATTCGTGTTATTGATAGAGTGTGAATCAGAATATAACACTCCAATATTACCAATGCAAAAGCCCAACAAGACCTTAGAGCCATCAATAAAATAGTGGAAGATCTCCACCCTGTGGTGGCCAACCCATATACTCTATTAACCAGACAAAGAAGAATATGTGTGGTTTACTGTTTTAGGTTTGAAAGACGCCTTCTACTGCCTACCCTTAGACCCTGACAGCCAGAAACTGTTTGCCTTCAAGTGGGAGGATCCTGAAACAGGCAGAAAAATCACAATTAACCTGGACAGTGCTCCCACAAGGATTCAAGAACAGCCCTACCGTTTTGGGGAACCAATTGGCCAAAGATCTTGAAGGATGGACGGCTCCCCCAGGAGAATGGATTCTTCTACAGTATGTAGATGACCTGATGATAGCAACGACCACCAAGGACTCTTGTTTATCTTATCTTGGACAGTAAGCCTTTTAAACTTCTTGGGACTAAGTGGGTATAAGGTATTAAAACAAAAGGCGCAGATTTTGCAACAAGAAGTAACATATCTCCGGTATGAGATATCAGGGAGACAACACAAACTAGCGGCAGAAAGGAAAAAAGCCATCTATGGTACCCCCCTGCCACACTGCTAAGGAACTGAGAACTTTCCTGGGAATGACGGGCTGGTGTCGGCTGTGGATGGTTAATTATGGCATCTTAGTCAAACCCCTCTATCAGATGATAAAGGACAATCCAAAAACTCTGATGTGGACCAAGGAAGGTAAGCGGGCTTTTCAGACCTTGAAGGAAGAACTACTAAGGGCCCCAGCTCTGGGCCTGCCCGATGTCTCCAAGCTGTTCTTGCTTTTCTCACATGAGAGGCAGGGGATGGCTTTGGGAGTGCTGGCACAAAATGTCGGCCCCTATAGAAGAGCTGTGGCTTACTTCTCAAAACAGCTGGATGAAGTAAGTAATGGATGGCCAAGCTGTTTAAGCGCAGTATCGGCCATGGTTATCAACATTCAAGAAGCTCACAAATTTACCTTGGGTCAGAAAATGACTGTGTTCGTATCTACTTCATACAGTAGCCGCTGTACTGGAAAGGGAGCCAGTGGTTATCTCCCTCAAGGTTCCTCAAATACCAGGCCATCCTAGTAGAGCAGGATGATGTGGAGATCCTCAACACTAACCTAATCAATCCTGGAGCATTTCTGTCATCAGACCAGGAGGATTCAGAAACCCTCCACCATGACTGTCTGGAAGTGATTGAAAGCACATACTCCAGGAGGCCTGACTTGAAAGAAGAACCCCTCCCCGATGCCGAATCCTGGTATACAGATGGTAGCAGTTTTGTGAAGAATGGAGAACGTATGTCTGGATATGCAATAACCACTCTTGACTCTGTCATAGAATCAAAGCCATTACCTCCTGGGACTTCAGCTCAAAAAGCAGAAATTATCGCACTCATCAGAGCATTGCGGAAAGCTTGAGGAAAACAAATCAACATATGGACAGATTCTAAATGTGCCTTCGAGGTGGTGCATGCTCATGGGGCAATATGGAAAGAAAGAGGATTATTAACCTCCCAAGGCAAGCATATTAAATATTCTAAGGAGATCTTAGAGCTATTAGAGGCCATCAGACTACCCCAAGAGGTAGCCATAATGCACTGCAAAGGACACCAGAAAGGAGAAACAGAACAAGAAAGGGGAAACAGATTGGCTGATCAGGAGGCAAAAAGGGTGGCAGAACAAGGACAAGGTACGGTAACCATACAACCCCTCATTCCTGAAGGTTAGATCGAATTTAATTCTAGAGACTCATATTCTAAGAAAGACCAGGAACTGATTCAAGATTTGCATGCCACCTTAAGGGGTGAAAATTATGTAACCCCTCAAGGACAGATAGTAATACCTGAGAAGGCTTTACGACAGCTGGTAGTAAAGGAACATGAGAAAACGCATTGGGGAGGAGATGCCCTATGCACATATCTCTGGAAAGGGATAATAGGTAGAAACCTCTATACTGTGGTCAAAGAAGTTACTCAAAGGTGCGCTGTCTGCCTCCAAAATAATCCTCAGACAACTCATAAAGTAGAATTCGGGGCGATAGATAGAGGAAACTATCCTGGACAACAGAGGCAAATCAATTTTTCCGAACTCCCAAGGAAAGGCGGGTATCGGTACCTCTTGATCCTAACAGATACCTTCTCTGGATGGCCTGAAGCCTTCCCAATGAGGACCAATAAAGCCAGAGAAGTGATCAAAGTATTGCTTAATAAAATAACACCTACATTTGGGGTACCTGCTGGCATGTCCTCAGATAGAGGTTCCCATTTTGTAGCCAATGTGGTGCAAGGAGTGAGTAAGATGCTACAGATTAACTGGCACTTCACACTCCTTATAGGCTGCAAGCCAGTGGGCAAGTAGAAAAAATGAATCATTTACTTAAACAAAAAATCATTAAAATTGGACAGGAGGCCAATTTACAATAGCCTCAAGCATTACCTTTGGCTTTATTGAGAATCAGGGTAAAACCTAAAATTAAAGAGAAACTGAGTCCCTTTGAAATGTTGTATGGAAGACCCTGTGGGCTCACATGTGGGGGGAAGATATAAACCAACTGGGAGAGCATTATGATCAGAACTATATGATTGCATTATCTACACAACTGTCTCAGATTAATAGGTATGTAATAAGCACTCAGTCAAGGGGATTAGATGGCCCCTTACATGATATACAACCTGGAGACTATGTGTACATAAAAACAATTGTGGAAGACCCCTTCCAAAAGAAATGGAAAGGACCCTACCAAGTATTACTGGTTACATATACTGCTGTAAAGCTAAAAGGTGTAACTGCTTGGTTACACTATTCCAGAACTAAGAAGGCTCCAAAGCGTCAGGAGAATCCTTCACTTGAGCAGAAATGGACCTCCAAATGTACTGGACCAGCAAAGCTGCGATTTCGGAAATCATTAGCTTGATCTTCTACGTCACAGCTGGACAGACAGACAACTGCATCACCCATCAAGATCTAAATGATGTCCCTGACCCTGAAGACTGGACTAGGAATGGGTACTTGGGTAACGTAGGTCTGGATATCACAGATGAAATAAGTAAGGTATACACAGTTTTAAAAATTGATAGCCAAATTAGGAGAGACTGGGGAGATTCAGGATGAATCCAATCTTTTGTAATACAAGAAAACAGTTCGGTTAGTATGGCATGTAAGTTTAAAGTGAAGCAAAAGTACCAAATTGCTGTAATGATGGTTGGCATTTATGTATACAATTTGGAAGAGCCACAACAGTGTGTATACTCGGCAGTGTGTGTGTTTTATCAAGGTTACTGTCAGGCAGAGGTTCAACTTAATGCTAGTTCAATTATTTGGTGCATAGGAATTATACATGATGGAAGGAGATTGACAAAATCATACTGACAAGCGACTCTAATTTCAAATAGACGTGACCACCACATATATAATATGGAATCAAGCACTCTCCTCAATCCTCCCCCCCCCCTCTGATAGTTAAACATTCAAGAGAAGAGGAGGATGAGATCCCTTGTCACAGAGGGGAATGTGTGAATGCTCCTGATGGACGGTGTACACCTGGAAACCAACCTGACGACATATCAATAAGGAGCTCAGATAGATGGGAAGAACTAACTTGGTTAGACTTAACTAACACTACTTCAAATTTCACGGGCCTTACGGATTGTTATGCAGAAGGGATAAATCAAACTGAGATAGAAATTACCTGTAAGAACAATTTGTCCTATTTGCTTGTAAATGATGGAAGGAGTATCATGGTGATTGTAAAATGTACAAGGCTGAATTGTAAATATAGCAGACAACTTAACCGCTCATTACAAGTCATATGCATAAGGAATAACACTGTATTTGATTATTGGGTAGTAGTACAAATGTTATCTACCACCCCAAAACCAACCACTACAGTAACTGCACCCAGTCCAACCACCATCCCTCTGTTTGAACCAGCTAACTGCGCTATAAAATACCACAACCTCTCATTCGCAGGTCCTTATGAGGTGAGAGAATCCAATGAGCAGAAATTATTTCTGGATCCCACATATTCTTTAAAGAAGGTACAGGTGAAAGTGCAAGCTGATATATATCTCAGATAAAATCAGAATGCTTACCTTTCATCTCACAAAGTCTTAAAGGATGGAAAGCATGGTTACATTCCATAGCTCACCACTCAAGGAAACGGAGAGATTTAACAGGATGGTTTGGGCCTGGGTTAGGAGTTTTAAACTCCACTGGTCAAGAGGTACTGATTAATAAATTAAGTACAGTTACCTCTGATTTGGGAAAGCTTGAGGTACCATTAAGGTCATCCCTAATTACTCTAGCTGAATCTCAGCAATTAACTGCTGACCTCATCTCCTTACTATCCAACCATACTAACAAGGATTTCCAAGCAGTAGCAACTTCCGTAGAAGGACCACAAGGAAATGTCTGTATTGCCATTCAATGTGTACAGACCCAGCTTTGGATACAATCTGTGGTTTCTGATATAATCAGGGAAGGGATGTCAGGAAACTTACCACATGAAATTAGAGAAATTATCGCCAAGAATGATACTACCACCTCATTGGAATTAAAACGTCAGGCTTGGTGGCAACTAGTTAATTTCACCTATGATGAGACGAAGGAACAAACTGAAGCCTGTGTATTCACAATTCAAAAGGCAGAGGTGTGGGATATTTTCCCTATTTTAGCATTAGGGGCAATCCATCAAGATGTAGTAGTCAGACCAATAGGACACAATGTTTGGGCAAAATATAGCAATAATACAGGGAAACAGCAGAGTATTAGTACTGAAGCCTGCATCCCTGAGGAACAACTAGGATATCTTTATGAAAATGCGGTAATTGAAAATGAAGATCTGTGCTTAGAGACAGAGGACAGTACATGTACTTTTGGGATGCTTCCCTCGGGACATGCTTAATCACAGGTATATTATGTAGGGAAAAGATGTGCCTGTATAAGGACTAGTTGTGCTAATGTTAGTATTGATACTTGTGAAGAAGAAACAAATGGAACTAACTTTTGTGTTTGTAATTTTACCAAAATACGAGGTTGTGATTTTAACTATGCTGTTCCTATAACCACCTCTCAGTTGATCTCTGACAGTTAGATGCTGTACAAGGATGTACCTAAACTACAGATCGGAATGGACATTAATGTCCTTAAGAAAATGCTTTCCCACCCAGACATTGAACCACTGTTAAAGAAGGTGAAAGAAACTTCTAATCGAACATTATGGCAAGTCCAGCACGATACTCTGGAAATAAAGAACATCATCACAACCATCGAAAAAACTGGGGAATACCACTGGTGGGACATTTTTCTAAGCACATCATTAAAATCTCTGACTGCTGCACAGTTTTTCAGCTTCCTAGTGCATCCCGTGCTAATGCTGATCCTTGTAGCCCTACTGTTGACTATTCTCAACCTTTGGATGTGGTGGAAAATACGGACTGTTGCTCAACAAGTACATGTATTATGGACTGCAAACGAGGTTTTGCAAAAGAATTTGCAGCAGCTTAAAGAAAAGGGGGGGGATTGAATTAAGGGATGGCGTTGAGTATGGCTTGAAGGTTTGCTTGACATAACTAGGCCAGTCTTCGCATAAGTGTGAGTGTTAAAGAATTCTCAGTCATGGGTTTCTCTAGCTTTGCTTTATTAACAACTCAGAGTTGGGCCACCACTGCAGTGAATGGCAACCTTCCAAAAATTTCTGTCTTACATACCTTTTTACCACCCGTTATCCCAGTCCAAAGTCTTTGTAATGTTCCAGTGGATCTCGGTTCCCATGTCGTTACTATTCGTCATTGTCTTATCTCATCAATTCTTCTTTTGTTCTGTCCGGTCATCATCCTGTGGGTTTCAAAGTCCATCTTGGGTCAGTCATCTTCTCATCCCCTTTACTTTGAAGTCTCGTACCTACACAATCCTGAAAAAACCTCTCTGGTTGTTCCATTAACTATTTCCCATTTATCTTTGCAAGTTCTACATATTTTAATCACTGCCTAGCTACGCACCTGTATCTTGCTGATTTTTCATCTTTTGTTTGATCTGTCTACTGATTAGCTTGACTGGGTTTTAGTCCAGTACTGGATTGGGGCTATACAGGGGGGCAGGCTGCAAACGCTGTTCATGGCCTGTTGAGCAGCTCTGTTGCCGTTAATAACCTTAACCCATTCTATATTAATATCTAACAGTCTTATCCTAAATTTTCTGAAATCTTCTACAATGAGTTAGCAAATACTGTGAGTTCTTGGGGTTTGGTTTGGGGTTTTTTTGTTTGTTTTTTTTTTTTTTTTTTTTTTTAAGATGTTTTAGCTTGGCTAACCATAAACAGGGTCCTACCCCTCTGCAGGGATATGATATGCTGCCTTTAGGCACGTATGCCTTGCTATCTAGGAAACCGTAAAACTAGTCACAATAGACAAAATAGAGCACTAAAGTTTTGTAACTACAAACTGCTTGTTTATCGGGGATTAACCACAAAATGTATGGAATGTTTGATAAAAATGCTATATAAGTTTGACTGAAATTTTACCTGGACGGAGGTGCGTTCTGTAGGGTGCAGACCCTACGCTCTCCCCACCAGTGAAAATAAAGGTGCTTTGGCTTACAGTCCCTCTGCGAGCCGATTCCTTTGAATCAGGGGGAGCAGCTGGGCAGGGGAGTGGGGAACCACCACCGAATGACCCCCCCACCTCCCCGGGGAAGCTTGGTTCTTGCTGAGAGCGGCACGGCAGGCAGACAGCAGCCCGCAGCAGGATCCAGCTTCCCCCTCTGGTCCCCAAGGTTTAGGGGAGGCAGAAGCTGCTCCATGGCCTTGTCTCCCTCCAGGGAGCGCCTGCTGAGGAGGAGGAAGAGGAGGAAGAGCATGAGGAGGGGTTTGCTCCTGCAGGAGAGCTGATGGAAGCACCCTGCCCTCGTTTCACCTCCTCAGCATCTTTCCGCAAGGAGGGGGACAGCCACGTTAAAGTTGATGCCAAAGTTCAGGGCTGGGGGGATGGAGGAGGAGGAGGAGGAAGGAGCCCAGAGCCTGCAGCATCATGACGGCTTTCTCACCCAGCAGCAAGGTGATACAGCGGTGGCATCTGAAGTACTGGCACCCAACAAAACCCAGTAGGTCTTGGGCCATGGCAGGGACCGGGTGAGGGGGATGCTGCAGGTGGGAGCTCGGGGATGCTGCGGGGTTCCAGGGCATCGGGCAGGGACCCGGTGGCTGCTGCAGAGCAAGGCAGCTGCCAGCCCCCGGCCATTCACCCCAGCAACCTCAAACTGCCAAACCACCCCATCGTGTCATTTCTAGATGGACCAGGGTATTCTTTTTTTTTTTCCCCCTGCCTCGTTCTTCATCGGTACAGTTTGTTTTTATCCAGGCTGACTCGCACACTCGCTTAGCCCATTTGTTGGCGTGCAAACCAGCGCGGGCAGGATGCAGGAACAACCGCAAAACCGCAGATGAAAGGCAAAGAGTAAATTTATTTTCATTACCTTGCCAACCAGGGGATCCCCGGAGCAGCGCCCAGGCAGAGGCACGCAAGTGAGGACGCAGGCATCGCGGAGCTCGGTCCATGCTGAAGGATCGCCAAACCTGATGTTTTCACCTGTAATTCAGGAATTCGTAGAGACGTAGTTTACCACCATGCCTTGATCTTTCCCACAGCAGGGCAGGAATCTCAAGCATGTTCGATAGGTGCCTCTGAGTCTATCGCAGGCTGATGTTATCTGAACACAGATGTTCCACTTGTCAAATGCACAGGACAAAACGATTAGTATGATACATGTGGTTTTTTACATCCCAGCTGCAAGTCCCTTGAGCACATTCACAATCATCCATTATTTTCCCACCATTGGGATTGCCCCTGTTTTGGCACTTTCACGGCTGCAGGTCAGGTGGTTCCCGCCTGTGCCTTTGGGTAAGAGTCACTTCTAGAAAACCAGCCTTTAAAGAGACTTCTATAGAATCGCTTCCTTTTTTTCTCCTCTTAAGTACAGCAGAAGCCAGCTGGTCAGGCTTTGGGTTACTCTTATTACTCTTCACTCACGCACGGGGGGTAGGTGACATCCAAGTGAGGAGGTGAGTCAGTTCCGAGGAAGTTTTCGGCTCTTGCTTTGCAAAGCCAGCCCTACAGATTTGAATTAACACGCAGCAGTGGTGGCAGCTTCTTTGTGCCTTCCAGCACCTCAGCTCTGATTTTCTCAAGGTTTGGGGATGTAGCAGGTTTTTCCCCGCCCTGAGGAATTTGCTGCTTGTGGGTCATTTCCAGGCAGGAGCTGGCAGGGGAGGGTGGGAGCTGAGGAGCGCTAAGTGCGTTCCTGTTAAAGAATTTTTAGTCATGGGTTTCTCTAGGTTTGCTAGTTGGGCCACCACCACAGTGAATGGCAACCTTCCAAAAATTTCTTAGTCTTATATACCTTTTTACCACCCGTTATCCCAGTCCAAAGTCTTTATAACGTTCCAGTGGATCTCGGTTCCCATGTCATTATCATTCATCATCATCTTATCTCATCAATTCTAGTGTCCCAGTTCTTCTGAAGTTAGAGGTCGTAGGCAGAAGGTCTCCGGTCACCACAATCACTTATCTTCTTACACATCAAAGATGACCTTTGAATTTCTGAAAAATCACTCAGGCTATTCTATTAATTTATCTTGCTCTAAAGTTAATCACTTACTCTTATGTCTTAGGTCTAAGATGTATGATCCTTCTTCTGTTGATTCAGCTTGACTGGGTTTTAAGCCAGCCACAGTGGGGGCTACACACAGGACAAATGAGCAGCTTATGCATATTGTTTTATAAGCACCTGCATTCTATTAATCACATCTAAAGCAATCTCTAATCATTAGTTATATGTCTAATATGAATAGTCTTAGAAACAATGAGGCTTAAGCATTGTTCCCTTTAAAGTTCCTTGTTTTGCAGAGCACAGGGAAGGGTTAGTTTTAGCTCCTCTCCCCCTTTGAAAGGAGCGGGGGAGCTCAGCACATCCCAGCCAGCAGCATCCAGGCTCCCTACTCCTATGGGACCAGCCCTCATGGGGTGCAAGCAGGGACAAGCACCCTCAGAGCAGGATGGGGTGAGCCCTGCCCCTTGCCTGGGCTGCAGAGAGGCTTTCCCCACCTGCTTTGGAGGGCCACAGGACTGGATGACCTTTGATTAGAGAGTAAAAAAAAAAAAAAAGCAACTGAAATCCCTTTTTTGAAGCAAGCATCTGTATGCAGAGCCTGCTTTCTGCCTCTGCACAGAGCACAGTCCCACACATTGAGGAAAAGCATGCAGCAGAGAGGGAAAAAACAAGCTTTTGGGTGGGGAAAAAAAAAGCTTTGCCTGGTAGTTAAATAGGCAGCAATAACAGCCCCCATCATAGGGTGCTGTGCCTGTTGGGGTGAAGGGGAGTGCTCAGTGCAGAACAGGAAGGGCTGCTTTCCCTAGGGAGCAGCCCAGCACTCAACACCCCCCACCCCCTTTTAAACAAACTAACCATACTGAGCAGTTAATCAAGAGCTGGAGAGGACCAAGCTCAGCTTATCAATACCAGATAGACCAGCAGCACACAGCTTGAGGTGCTCAAAGCCAGGTTTGGCCAGGAAGAGCATGCAGCTCTTAAGCAAGCCTGGGTGTAAAGTATAAGCCACACAGTGTCTGGCAGCTGCCCATTACAGCTCCTAGCCCAGGGCAGGGCTGCCCTCCCAGGCGGGAGGAGCAGCAACAGAGACCATTCACAGCTAGGTTTGACATTCTATAAACAGTTTATTAAAGTTCAACGTACAAAGTTATTCCTTTATACACCTGAGCCTGCATCCTTCTCAGGGAGGGTTTGGCAGCTGCATCCTGATGAGCATCATCTGAACATCTCTCCCTCCACAACCCCTCTTCAGGCTCCCCCCCAATCAGCTGCATCTTCTCATCAGGCAGCACTGTTTTGCAAGCTTGTTTGAGCATCCTCAGGGCCCTGCGGGTGAGAGGAGGACAAGTCACCGTGCCCACCTCCAGCAAGGGCAGGGAGTGAAGTCTCCTTCCCTCCAGCCCCCCAGGGGTTTCTCCAACTCCTGGCATTGCCCAGGACCATCACCAAGTACAACAGTGACCTATGACCTGCAGGAACGCCAGCTGTGCTTCAAAGCTCCAGCTCCAAGGCACAGAAACTAATTCCAGGGAGCGTAAAGACCACTTGCCTGTTCAGAGGGTGACCAGATCCCTCGGTTATCCATTTCCAGGGTTTGGGTCCTCGCTTCAGAGTAGCTTCTGTCCCAGAGGACTGCCATATCCCACCAGCTGAACATCCTGGTCCTCAGACACTAAGGAGGAGAGCATGGAAGCTGCAGCCATGCCTGGCCCCATGCTGGTCCTCTGCTCTGTGCTCCCCTCGCACAGGGACCAGGACTGCTTTGCCCCAGCAGACAGACATCACCCTTACCACCAGCACGATGATCAGAGCAGTAATGATGCAGAGGCCGCACACGATGATGATGGCCACACCATACTCAGGAAAGCCTGGCTGGGGCAGGGGAGGCTGCAGAGTGTCCTCTGGAGCAGAGGACAGCAGTTAGGACAGCTTGCAGGACACAGGGGCTCTACCTCGCAAGGCAGCAGCCACCCACTCTCCTTTAGGAGACCAGAGGTAATATATAGGATGCCAATATACATCCATTTGACACCCTCCATGCTCTTTCCAGGTAACCCTTCCCTCCTGTCCTATGCCAGCCTGCAGCAGATGGGTCTGTCTCCATCCCCCCCCAAGGCTGCGCAGAGGGATAGGGCATGGTTGTTCCTAGAATTGTACTTCCAGATCAACCATTGCAAGCTGCTCACCTTACCAGGCAAGACATCTCACCCTCTCTTTGCACAAGGGATCCAGATCTAGTTGGTTGTGGGTCTACTCTGTTCACACTGCAGGCATGGAGCCACAAGCTGATGAAACCTGTATACCCATACCCCAAATGGGAAGCTTACCTCCCACAGCAAGAGAGTATGGGTCCACCTGGAAGACTGAACCAGCCAAAGTCTTGTTTGGCCCAATTGAGAGCACAAGTGCCTCCAAAACTTCCAGGCTGGTTGGAGCAGGGTGCTGGAAGACCACATCCCCATGGCAGATCAAGGAGCCAGGCCTGTGGATGAAGTTGGGAAGAGCTCCAGCAGCTGCCAGTCCTACCGTGACCCTGCAGCCATATGCTGGGCTGTGGCCATGGGCACAGCCAGACTCCCAGCTGGTTTTGCTCAGAGGGGCCCCAGGAGGATGTCTCTGCACCCAGGGAAGCATTGGTTTTGCATCTGCTCTTTGGGATGGAAGGGCCATCCCTGGGGGTCCAGCAAGTCACTCCTGAGACAGTAGGTAGATGCTTGACCTCAGCTGCCTGTTGCAAACCCTTCTGTGGCTGAGATGATACACCCAACAGCCATGACCTGTTGGTTGATGGTCATAGGGAGACCTCCCTGGCTCTGTACCTCCCTGCCCCTCCCTTCTGCCCCAGCAGACCCTCTGCTCCCACTCACAGGAATCCTCTTATCACCACTTGCAGGAAGCTCCTGTGGTCCCTCACGGCTCTCGCCACCTGGAAGAGAAGTTTTGCTCAGCTCCCCACCAGCCTTTGGGGCTTTTCACCCAGCCAGACCACCATTTCCACAGCCATGATGGAACTGGGACAGCCACTACCTCAGGGACACAGGGCAGCTGTGATTCTGCAGCACCTCCAGGTCCCTGGCTGCATCGTGGTGGCCTGAACCACTGAAGCACCATCAGCAGAGAGAAAACATTCTGCCGCTAAAGCCTCAGTGCCTGCCTCCAGCAGGTAATCAGCCACAGCACTGGAGTTGAAGGTCTGGTTTGGACAGCATAAAGCAGTCCCTTGTCCTCCAGTGGTCCTCAGCCTCCTTTGCTCAGCACCCTGGGAGGACCCTGGCCCCCTCCCACCAGCCATGCCTACCACATCCTCAAGGTCTCTGGTGAGCTCCTGGTGCTCTATAGCATGTGGATCCAGAAGGTCCTCACTGAAGCGTCTGTTGGTGATGAGGAAGGAGACCGGGTAAACCTGTAGGTGAAGCCTGGCTCCTGAAGAGGCAAGACATGAGTGCTAGGTGAGCAGAGCTGGCAGCGAGCCCTACCACACACAGGGACTGTCCTTACCCTCCACTGAGAGGGAGGTCAGGTCCACGGAGCAGGTTGCCAGAGCTGTCAAGGCCTGCAGAACCTCTGCAACGTCAGCATGGATGACTGTGTCAAGGTGGAGGTCTCCAGCAATCTCCAGGTCCCCACTGAGGTTTCTAAGGGGAGAGAAGGGCTCTAAGCAAGGTGGGAGAGCTGAGACCAGGCTCACCAAGCACACTCTTGCTGGTCTTTTTTTTTTTCAGCAGCTCATGACTGCTCAGCCCAGGGAATGTGCTCAGTTGCAGTATTTGCCACCAGCTGCACACCACCCTTCCAGGTTTCCTAGCACAGCACAACTCAGCCTTTCCACCTTCGCAGCTGCAGAACACGCCAGAGGTAGCAAAGGTAACTTAACAAAGAGCTTTGGAGAAGGGTAGTTGTGTCCCATACCTGAGCTGGGTAACAGTGAAGTTCCTCACACTGTAGAGGGCATTGAGAGACCAAGTCACCTAGATGAAGAGGAGACAACAGCTCACACCCTGCCCCTGCTTTAGGGCCCATTATCCCACTTGGCAGGCAGTGCAGTAGCCAGCACCTGTTTTCGCAGCATCATCCTTTAGAAGAGCCACCAAGGCTTGCTATACCTTGCTGATCAGCCTCTCCAGGGAGTTTATCCTGCTGCTCCCAAACTGGAGGGCAGTGAGAGAGATGGACAGCTTCTCTGGCTCCAGGTTCTCCAGGTTGAAGCCTAAAAGGATTCAGAAGGCAGTTATGCCCATACCTGTTCCTCCACCTTCCCCGGGAGATATCAGTCAGCCTTGAGTTCATCCTCTGCCACACATTGAAAGCAGAAGCCAGCAGGGCAGCTGAGGGAAGGGCTTGGTATCTACCACCTCCCAGGACAGGAGAAGCAGGTCAAGGAGGGGAAGACAGAGACTTTAGCAGAAGCATGGGACCACACAGGTCCAACTGCTGCAGACATGGTGTCCAGCATCCTTCACGCTAAAGGGTTTTGCGTGGGTCAGGAGAAGGAATGCTAAGTGAAGGTGAAGGCTGAAATCCAAGCTGGGGAGGTCTTGGCTTTGATAGAGGTATAGGGAGGACACTTGACAGCAGCAGCTCTGCTGTGGGAAGATCTCCACAGCTTACCACTGGACTGGACAGATTGTGGCTCCAGTTGCCAGCTGAAGATGCTCCTTCCCTTGCTCGCCTCCGTGACGACCGTCCGGATGAGGTGGGAGTTGGTGGGAGCAGGAGCATCTCCCCTGAACAGAGCTTCCCCTCGCACAACCACCGAGCCATTCCTGGGAAGGAGATGAGATGATGGGCAGCCCACCTCCCCTTTGGTAGAAGCTTTAGAGCCCCATCATCCTCACATTAACACCTCACCTGAAGAGAGGTCTCAGGTGGCTTTATCTGGAGCTTCAGACACTTTCAACCAAGGATTCCTTGGGATGATGACCCTGGGGAGGGAGCATAGGCCCTCACAAGACCCATCTGGAGCATTTTGCTGGGCAAACCCTTCCCTCCAAGCCAAACACACCCCTCTACATCTGTTGCCCCAGGGCAGAGCTGCATACTCACATAAACTCAAGGACATTTGCCTGCAGGAAGGTCTCATAGGTGGACAGCATTTGGTTTAGCTGGAAGAAAGAAGCACCTGTTAATTGAGAAGCTTTGTACCAGGAGGCATGCAATAAATACAGAGGGAAGGCAGCATAATCTGCCCAGGGTACACCAGGTCTCTGGGGATGGTCATGGCTGAACTGGCATACCCAGGGCTCCCATCAGCCTGGAACCAGCACCCGGGAGGGAATACCCTGACACCAACATGGTGTGCAATGGCCCTGTTAGCTGCTGGAGGTGAGGGGAGTCCAGTCCCGCCTCAAACCATGCATCCCAGTCCAGCTCTGCCAGAGCCATGCTGGGGATTTGCTTGTCTCCACCATGCCTAGGTAGGTGATAGACCAAGCCAGGGCTGATGCAGCCCACAGGGTCCTCACCCCAGCAGGGCTTGCTGCAGTAGCTTCTCAGCTGCAACCCCTACACCCGGAAGTACCAGTATCTCCACCAACCAGCTCCTGCGCTCACCATCAGCCTCACTTCTTCCTCCAGCTCCCTGTAGGTCTCCGAAGCCCTGCTGCTCAGAGCCTCGGCGTAAGCGATGCCCAAGAGCCGGAACCGCAAAGGCAGCACATGCACAGGCAGAGGCTGTGCAGGAGAGGGGAGCCCGGGGGGGTGGGATGCAGGGATGCAGGGATGCTTCGCCCCTGGGGACCCAGGTTTGCCCATTGTCATCCACTCAGCTGGGGTGAAGGTCTCTCTGGCAGCTGTAGGGAGATGCTGGGAGGTGACAGAGTGACCGGATACAGACTGAACATCAAGGGTCACTCCTGATGGTGCAGCCAGGGTCTGAGAGCTGGGCAGGGAGCCAGCTGCATGCACAGATCCGGTGGAAGTCAGCAGGTAGGATGGAGATGGCGAGGTTGTGGTGCCGGTGTGGTGCACAGCCTCAGAGCAATGCCCCAGAGCAGGGTTCTTGGAGCTGGGAAGAGTCACAGAGCCTGGGCTGGCATGGGTGGGCCCTGGAGGTCCTGCTGGAGCAGCAGTGGCTCCTACCGATGCTGTCCAGGGCTCACTGTGCCCGGCTTCTTCTGCCACAGCCACCGGTCCAGGCAGCACAGTCATCTCTGCCACCTTCATGGCCTGGCATTGGCTTGCAGTGGGTCCATCCTCAGATGCTGTCGAGAGGGAGGGATCCAGATGCAGAGATGGCCTCTGGGTACGTGACCCCAGGGAGAAGCCACGTGTCACACCTGCAGCTCTTGGAGAAGGGGAAGCCACCATAACATCTCCATCCTCATAGGAGGCTTTGGTCACTCCAGGTTCCAGGACAGTATCAGAGGCTGCTGAGCTCAGCCCCATCACAGGGGGACCTCCAGCACTGGGGGCCCTGGTCTGAGCAGGGGAAGGGTGGGCTTCAGTGGATGTCAGCAGAGTCTGCCTTGCAGGGGGGGAAGACCAATCACTTGGTTTCCCTGATGTGACAGCAGGTCCCCCAGACTCTGCTGTAGGAAGGAAGGGAGCCAGCACCTGTGGGTGGTTGACATCTTGAGCCAATGCAGCACTGGGAAGTGATGCCAAGACAGTGGTCAGAAGTCCAGACCCATTTTCTGGGACCTTGGCCAAGACGGTGTCTGCCAGCAGAGCAGCTTTGCCATGCGGGAAGGTGCCAGCAGGCCGTGTGTCCCAGAGCATCTCGGGTGTCACAACAGAGGTTACCCACGCAGCACCAGTATGCATTTCAGTCGAGCTGGATGTCCTTTCTGTTGGCAGGGCTGAGGGCAGCCCTGGAAGGGGCACCAGGTGAGGAACAGCAGTGCAGTCCTCACCCATACCAAGGTCAGGCAGGCCAGGGCTTGGTCTCTCCGCTTTCTTCTGCCCATCACAGCTCCTCATTGTGGCTCTGGCAACTAAAGCTCCATGCTGGACATCAGAGAAGCCACTGGCTGCAGACTCATCAGATGCAGGCATGCTGCTGGGAGCCTGCGCTGCTGTCACAACTCTGGCCCGAAAAGGCAAATTCCTGGCTGTGGCCACAGCAGGAGGCTTAGAGCTTGAAGCCAGGCTGAGATCTGCTCTGTGGGTCGAATAGTCAGGGGATGCCCCAAGGGCCAGCGTTTGGTCACCTCCAGGCTGGTCGGCTCTGCTGTGGCTCTGCGACAGAGTGCCTGTCAGCACCCACGCTGACCCTGCACGTGCTGGGGCATCAGATGGGCCGTGAGCCCCCCCAGCAGCCCCCTCAGGTGAAACCAGCTGGGTGGGCACCACCCCCAGCAACACAGTCCCTGCAGACCCCCGGGGCTCTGCCATGCCCGCTGGCTGCCCGAGGCCACGGGCTGAGGTCACGGCAGGCACTGGCGTTGCATCACGTGAGCCTGGTCCCATGCCACGGGGGCTTCCTAGAGCAAGGTGATGCTGGAAGACAGGACCGGGGTCACCCATGGTCTGGAGGAGCGGAGCTGAGGTAGCAGGCACCCCTGTGCCAAGCCACCGCGCAGGGGATGGCGTCACAGCCGCTCTTGCGCCCAACCTGAGCCCTTTCACATCCCTGGATCCATGCTGCCGCTCTGGTGAGGTCCGAGCCATCGAGGGAGAGGCAGCGGTTGCTGTTGGCCTCCCCAGACTCCATCCCTCAGCATCCATACTGCGGGTCACATCTCCTTTCACCCCCAGGAAGCAACCTGGGGTACCCGCAGAGTCCATCAGCACACTCCCACGCTGCCGCATGGCCGGTTCATTGAGCAGGTCCCCACGTGTGGCCACCAGATCATCACCCATCCCTCGCCGGGAGGCTGGCGAGCCTGGCCGAGCACGGGAAGGAGGCAGGGAGCCCAGGGGGGGCTGGGGCAGAGCAGCCAGAGACCCCAGGCTGTATGGGAGAGCAGTGGCAGACAGGCAGACAGCCAGCACCAGGAAGGCTTTGCACCACAGGCCGCTGGCAGTGGCAGCCACACAGGCGGTAGAACTCAGGGCCGTGGCCACGGCCCCTTCCCTCTCACCACAGAACATCATTTTCAGCGGTAGGGCACCAACGTCCCTGGGGTCCGGGGGTCCTGCCCCTCGGCTCTGCCTGGGAGAGGCCATAGGGGGAGCCTAGCTGCGGAGAGATACAGCAGGAGCTTTAGGCTGGGTCCCTCCAAGCTTTAACCCCCGCCCCCAGCCCAGTGACAGTGGCTGGCCCACCCCCAGAGCATCCTACGCACCAGAGCCAAGGACAGAAAGCCCCTTATCAAAACATCTCCCTGGTCTCCAGCAGCACTGAGCAGCTGCTCCGGCTCAGGGAAGTTTGTGCCAAGCCTCAGCATCCCTCAGGCGAAGCCAGGGAGGCTCCCAGTGCAAAGCAGGGCTGTAACCAGCCTCAGACATCACACCAAGTCTCCACCTCACCCCAGGCAACCTCACCAGGGACAGCAAGGCTTTCCAACCCACCAGCACCCCTTACCTGATAGCAGCCACAGAAAGCATGAAGCTGCTCCCCAGTCCTGTGCTTTTATCTCATTTCCCAGCAGGTGGGGGGTGTCTCCATTCCAGCTGCTCCCAATTAACACACAATCTCATTTGCACTCCTCCAGGTGAAGCTCTTTCCTGGCTGGAGGGGTCCCAGCTTCCATCTGCTCCTCATTAAGCCCTTGGCAGATGAAGGAGCATTTGTGCCTGTTCCTCCAGGTAGGCTGTTCCCCAAATACTACAGATGCTCCTCAAAATGCCCTGTATGGGGGCGGGGGGGTCATGGCAGTGCTGTTTCCCTGCTAGGCTTGAGTAATTTGGGCTGGAAAATGTGGTTTGGAGTGCTTGGCTCTTGCGACTGGGCAGATTTCGTGCTTCTGATGGAGGCTCGCAAGGGGTAGGGTGTCTTGGGGGTCCCCGCTAAATCAGCCCGGGGTGCATCCCCCCAGCGGCAGGCAGAAGAGTGCTGGGGACTAGTGCCATCCCTGCTGCACCCCACAGCTCCTCTGCCCATGTTCCGACACACAGACACCTCTGCCAGCACCTTCCTCCCTGGCTGTCATCTGGGGGACTCCGGACATACCCCTCACAGGTGCTGGGATGTGTTCCCTTACCGATGGGTGACTCACAGGGGTTCCCTGCACCGCCGGGCATCGCCGGCAGGTCACATGCTGGATCCAGCCCTCTGATGATGGCTAGGCACCTCACTCATGGCTTGTTGCAGGGAGAAGCAGGAAAGTGCATTGGATGGGGGTGCCCAAACCTGTTGCTTGGTCTGCCCAGCCAGCCAGGAGATGCTGGGCACTGATTTGGGACCCGCCGTGTCCCCAGAAAGGTCCCATTGTGCCCATGCTGGCAAGCAGAGACCGAAGCATGGTGTGTTTGGAAATGAGCCAAACCCTTTTAATCAGGCGAGGCATCTCTTAAAATTCATATTCTTACAAAATATTAAATAAAGTGAAGGAACTTTCTTCCCTGGAACCTTATATATATATATAAAAAAATTACAATATTATTAACAAACACTGCTTTCCAAATTGCTTTACAATGCTATGCACAAACATGGCATGGCAAGTGAGAGTGAGGAGAACAGCAGTGTCCCCCCTTCCCTGTCCCCCACATGGCCAGTACATCCCACTTGAAAACCAGAAAGGCACCCACAGAAAACATGGCAGTGGCAGCCACCGCCTCCCCAGGCCAGCAAACACACCTTTTGGCTAAAAAGAGTCTATGGTATGGTTTGGGTAGTTTGTTTTTTTTCTTTTTTCCCCCCCTCCATTTTCTTAGTTTAAAATAAATATTTTCTGTAGTGAAATAAAAAATAATAATAATCCTCATTTTGTTCCTCCACGCCCTGCATCAGCTGGAGAAACACCTGAGTGACGAGTTTGTAAGGCCTCTGCTGTGTACCACTGCTGCAGACCAGGTGAGGGAAAGTCCGTCTGGTCCTCAGCTGCTGGGATCCCTCCTGGGATGCCCAGCAACATTTCGGCGCCCGCGGGATGGAAAGGATCTCTCCTTCCAAGGTCTCGCAGCATCGCTCCCCTCTCCTGCCCCTCTGGTCACACCAGGGTCGCCATGTCTCCATCAAGGTCATCCCCAAATGTGCATCTCCCATGTTCTCCTTTGGGACATCTGGGATCTGTGTTGTAAAGTGGTTTGGTTTTCTTTAACAGTCTTTAAATCTTTCTTGCAGCCTTTTTCAGCTATGATTGGGACTGAAACTCTCAGCCTGAACAGCTCACTCCCGCCGCCTTGGTCCAGCACGGTAAACAGGTGAAACCGTGAGTTTAAATAAAAAGACAAGTATAAATTACTTTTTTTTTAAAAAAAAACACATAACCTGAAGGCAGCAGCTCCTTATAAAGGTAAATTCATAACATTTTTAAAATGTCTTCATTTAAAACAACCAAAAAGTCAGTCCTGTGACTACAGAAGTTGCGGTTCCCTTGACCCTTAACGTTGTCTTAAGTCTCTGTAGCACTTCAAAGATTAAAAACCAGGAGGAAGGTATGTTTAGTGGGAACGGCACGTATAAAGCAGAAGAGGTGAGTTAGAGGAGAGAGGAGGGGACGTGGTAAATCATCCCTGCAGTAGCCAGCCTTTCTCCAAGGCTGAGAACGATGGTGTGGCCATTTCCATACTGCTCTTGCAGGTACAGACGCTGCTCCAGCCCTCCAGCTCCGTGGGAACTCCAGCCCTTCCCTCCCGGTTCACTGGCTGCAGCCTGGCCGGTTGTGGATGGAGGTGGGAGATGCGCTAAAAGACAATACATTAGAAGAAATGCAGCTCCAGCTGCTGCTAGGGGCTCGAGCCCATCCCCATGGGCCAGGGTACCACACCAGCCATCCCTGCTCATGGCCCTGGAGCATCTCTGGACCATGTGTCCCTGTCACTGTTTTCCATCCCGAGCATCGTCCTCCGAGGGTCCCTGTGGTACCGATGGCCTCCAGGCACCAGCATCCCGGCAGGATCTGTCCCCATCCTCGGGCACAGCCGCCCTGCTGGTGAGAGCCGAGCATCTCCCTCCAGGTCTGCTGGTGACGGCCTCCTTCGTCTCGGCAGCCGTGTCGCTGCCAGGAGAGGACCCTGCTCTGGGGACGAGGGGGACCTTCCTTTTCCCATCCTCACGGGTGGGCGGTTCGGCTGTCGCCCTTGGCACGTTGCTTTGTGCGTCCTTTTTCTTCATGCTACCCATGGCTATTGCTTTGCCATCAGCTTTCAGCGCCTCCACACCAGGGCTACCTGGGAGAGGAAAGAGTGGTTACCGAAGGCAGCGTCCCAAATAATGCCCCCCCCCCCAGCCACAGACCCCCGCTCCAGCCCAACCCAGGCAGCAGAGCCGCTCGTGTTCACCTCCCCAGCCAGCCCAAGCCCCCTGTCGTCATGGTAAATACACACAAATATACATACACCTTCACAAAACTACATAGAAATCCTATAAATACATACAAATGCGCACGCAAGAAGAGTTACCTACTTGGAGGGATGCTGGCCAGCCTGTGAGCTCAAACCTGTAAGAAATAAAGCTGTCGGTGATGGCCTTGAGCAGCAGCAAAAGGGCGTCCGGACAGGGAAGGGTGGTGGGACTGCCACCGGTGGGATGGGACAGCCATGGGTGGCAGGTCCGCCACGCGGCACGCACGCTGCCCACATCCCAGCGTGTTCCTCAGCTGCCTGGCCCCACTGCGCTTGGAGGGGGAGAGGTGGCCTGGAGGTGACCGTCACCTCCTTGCTATTGCTGGGATGACTTTTCTCACCCGGGCAGGCACCGACAAGCCCCCCCAGCTCCACCCACCCCCCGCCAGGACCAGCTTTCTCCCTCTACAACCCACGGAGAAAAGCTAAATATTCTGCTCTGCAGAACCCTGGGTAGGACAAGGATGCCAAAGGACTGTGGAAGCAGTGGACGCTCCCACCGAACAGCAGCATCTGGGAGGCAGATGCAGCTGGAGCTTCCTTGGAAAAGTCCCGGGGACCCACTGGTGTGACACCAGCCCTCCAGGAGAGAGATGCCGGGCTACTTACCAAGCTGCTGCCTGATGGAGTTGTGCCAGTGGAGGTTCAGCAGGTCCGGGTAGATGTCGGGGAGCTGCTTGAGGGCGAGGAGCTTCAGCATGCGGGAGGTGCAGCTCTTCAGCTCCAGGTCCCGCAAGTGCCTCTCCTCCGAAAGCGTGGTGGGGCGCAGCTCCACCTTGTGCTCCTGCAGCACTTGGTCAACGGAGGCCCCGGAGAGCTTGGGGAAGAGCTTCTTCTTCACCACGTGGATGGGGATGAAGACGGCCCCTGCCCGGACTACGTGGGGGAAAGGACACTTGCGAGCGAACATGAAGGTCTGCAGCTGAGAGAGCAGGTTGGCGAGGAGAGCGGCCACGTCCTGGAAAGCCAGCCAGATCTCCTTGCCTTTGGTGAGCTTCTGAGGTTCGGGGATCCTGGAGCCGTTCTTGGGTTTCGAGGGGGATTTGGGCATCTCATCCAGCTCCTCCACCAGCTCTGCCTTCTTCAACCACTCCTGCAGGAGCTCTGGGGAGGACTTGGACACCGAGCACGAAATAACATCGCAGAGCCAGGTGTGCAGGGTGGTGAAATACTGATCGGCAGAGGTCTGCGGGTCCAGGGACTCCATCTGCCTGGAAAGCGAGACATTCTCCTCTCCCGCAGCTCGGGGGGCTTCGGGCAGCGGGGGCTGCTGCGGGTCCGGGCGAGCCTCCTGCAGAGCGGAGGTGCTGGGCTGGGGACCTGGCTGCAGGACCAGGGGGCTGCTGGCCGGTGGGGAGGTGGAGGGGGTCCGCGGAGGTGGGCTGGGGATGCTGCTGGGGGGGGCCGGCGGCAGCAGTGGCGGTGGGCTCGGCTGGGGGGCGCAGGGGCTGCTGGCCTGCCGGGGGGGCTCGGTGCCGGGCAGGAGGGAGCGCAGGATCTTGTATTTTTTGAACATGAAGGTGGCTGAGCTCTGGAAGTTGCTCTTGTCCCCAGAGGCCACCTCGAGCAGCAAGGGCAGCGCCTGGGGCTTGGCCCCCTCTTCCACCCCCACCTCCCCCCCAGGACCCTCTTCCTCCTCCTCCACTTCCTCCTCCTTGTCTGGCGTCCCCTCCGCATGGCTGACGGGTCCCTGGGTCTCCCCGGCTTTCTTTCTCTTTAAGCTGAGGTCCAACACCATGTCCTCGGGGGCTGGCTGCCCACTCCCCACCCCATCAGGGCTGCCTTCCCGAGACCCCGGGTCTCGGAGGACAAGCTTTGGCTCTTCGGGGACCCTTCTGTAACAGCTTTCCCCTGGGCTCTGGACCGCACCGCTGCCCGTCTTCAGCCCCCAGCCGGCCACCGACCCCGCGGGCAGAAGGCTGGACATCACCAAGACGTCTCCAAGGGCAGAGGGCTCCCGGCTGCCCCCCATGTTTTGGGGTGGGGTGTCCCCCCGCAGATGCTCCCTGCAGAAGGGGACCGGGGCTGAGCCCTCGGTCCCCTCCAGGTAGTCTCGGTAAGGTGCCAGGCTGAAGACGTTGTTGATCACTGGCATGGGTGGGGAGGAAGAAGAAACCTCGCCATCCCTCGGGTCTTTCAGTCCCTGCGGAGGGGAGGCAGGCGGAGAAAGGGGGACAAGCTCTTTGGCTGCATCCTTGACTTTGCAGGCATCTCCCTTCCCTACCATGATGGGAGCCGGCGGTCCCCCACGGGGGGTCTCCTGGGGGGCTGGGCTGGCCCTCCTCCTCCCCGGGTAAGGGGCCTCCTGGTCCCCCTGGCTGGGTTTCACCCAGCCTCCTTCTCCTTTGAAAAACATCTCTGCGAGCCCCCCAGAGCCCCCGGGCACCTTCTCTGGGGCGCAGATGGGTTGGAAAGCACCGTCATGCCTCGCTGCCGCTCGCTGCTGGGGACTTTCCACCTGGCGCCACTCACAGCCCGGCTCCGTGCCGGCAAAGGAGGTACCAAATACGGCCACATCGCCGGGGCTGAAGGCAAAGCCAGGGCCCGGCATGTACCCAGCTCGCCGCGGCGGCTCAGCATCCCTCGGCAGCACCGCCGACTTGGCGGGCGGCGATGCCCCCGCGCTGGTGCCGGCCGCCCTCGGCACGTAGGTGTCCAAGGGGCTGGGAAAGTAGCTCCTTGGGGCTTGAGGCTTAAGGTAAGAGCTGGGAAAGGGCTCCCCGCTTCCCGCAAAGCCGAAACCTTTGTAGGCTCCAGGCAGGGCGCCGGGCTGTGCCTCCATGGTGGGAACCGGGGGGTGGTAGAGGAGGGCAGCTTTATGGAGGGGCAGCGGGTAGCACACCGGCGGTCTCTCCCGGTACACTGGGCTGGCGGTGGGTGGCTGGAGCTTGGCCCAGGGGTCCGGGCTGAGGCTGGAGGGCTCGGGCACCTTCCTCTGGCTGTGGGTGGTGGGGCAGCTGGCTTCCAGGAACGGGTTGCTGGGGGGGCCCCTGTATTTCTCAAAGGTGGCATAGTAGGGGGAGAAGGCGATGGGGGAGCCCACCTTCTCCTTGGCGGGCAGCGTCAGGCTGGGGTGCAGTGGCGGGAGGCCGGGGTTGGAGCGGGGACCCCTCTTGTGCAGCCCAGTGCTGCCGCGGGGCTCTCCAGGGTGGAGAGGGTGGCTGGCGGGGGCGGCAGCGGGCAGAGCCCAGTCCGCATCCCCCAGTCTCTGCCGCAGGCTCTCCGCCCGGGGTCCCAGCGGCAGAGCCATCCTGGGGTCCATAAAGCACGCAGGGGCTCTGTACACCGGCTTGGGGACAGCCAGGGGAGTCGCCTTGTTCACCGCCACCGGCTTCTTCACCGGAAAGGGGTGTCCCGGAGCTGGCGGTGGGCTGGACCACTTCTCCCTCACCATCAGCGGCTCCTGCGTCAGACTGTCCTTGGCCTTTTCGGCACCCGGGAGCTGCAGCCCGGTCCCCAGGCCCTCGGGTCGGTACAGCAGGCAGCTCACCAGCGGCCCCTCCGCCGGCATGGGCTGGCTGCCGGCGCCGGTGCCGGTGCCGTAGTGCAGGTAGGCGGTGGCTGGGCTCCAGCGTGCCAGGGGCTGCTCAGGGCCGTCGGGGCTTTGCAGCGGGCAGGCGAAGTAGGAGCCCTTGTAGTTGAAATGGTTTTCGGAGCTGGGGTTGGGCACGGGGCTGGATTTGCAAAGGCCAGTGGGGAAGCCGGCGGCAGGCTCCATTTCCAGCCGAGGTAGCTTGTTGAAAATCGTGGGGTCCAGAGACTCCAAGTGCCGTTTCGAGGCCATTTATACGTTGCTGCCGGTGTCCCAACCAGGGCATGCGATGGGAGAGGTGAGCTGGCCTTTCTGAATGGGGGGGAGAGAGAGAAAATAAATCGTGAGCAAAGTAAGTCCCCGTGGCAAGCACTCAGTCTGCGGTGGAATGGCACAGCGTGACAGGGGCCACCGAGAGCTCCCCGAAAGTCACCTTGCCCACGCACTGGCTGGAGAAAACATGTTGGTTCTCACGTGCAGCTTTTCCTTATTCGTGCTCAACATCACGCTGGAAGGCTAAAGTAGAGGGGATCTGTGGGAAGCCCTGCTCGTCTCACAGTCCGCCTCTGCCAAGGGCAACAGGGACTCACTTCCCTTCTCGCAGCCTCCCGGCACCTGGCAGAGATCCTAAAAAAAGCCAGCCCACCCCAATTGAGAAGCAACATTTGATCCTCAGCATGGAAGCTAGGGATCCGGTCAGGCGCTCCCCTCCCTCGGTGCTGGCTGGGGCAGCCCTGCACTAAGCCAGGATGGGAGCCTGAAGCCGGCGGGGGAGGATCCTGGTAGGCTGGCTGAGCATTCCTCCGTCCGTCTCCTTGGAAAAGCCCTGAAAAGCTCTCGCCGCTTTGCTTTCAAAGCCCCAGCGAGCATCTGTTGCAGGCAGCGGGGAGCAAAGCCGGGTCGCCTCAGGTGAAGGTGAAATTCCAAGCTAATTTGAGACTTTTACCCCCCAAGGCAGCAGCCTGCAGCTCAGGGGGACCTTCTTCCTTATGGTCTCGTCTGATTTTGGGCTGGTGCTGAGGTGGGACCTGGGTGCTGGCCTGCAGTGTCAGGCGGTGCATGCCAGCAGGTGGAGCTGGCAGACCGTCCCAGCATCGCTTGGCCTTCTTGGGCATCACCCCACATCCCCTGAGCAGTGCAAGTATCCCCCCAGTATCTCCTGGCATCACCCAGCATCCCCCCAGTACTCCCCAGCATCTCCTGAGCATCCCACTAAGACACTTGCGCGTTGCTTGGGCCCCAAGAGCATCGCTGGACCTTCACCCAGTATTCCCCCAGCATCACCTGAGCATTGTGTACGTCACCCAAGCGAGCCCCAAGACCCGCCTGAGCATTGCTGGACCACAGTTCAGCATCCTCCCAGAATGGCCAAACATCACCCAGCATCTCCCAAGTATGACCAAACGTCACCCAGCATCTCCCAAGCATGGCCAAATGTCACCCAGCATCTCCCAAGCATGACCAAACATCACCCAGCATCTTCCTAGCATGCCCAAACGTCACCCAGCATCCTCCCAGCATGGCCAAATGTCACCCAGCATCCTCCCAGCATGGCCAAACGTCACCCAGCATCCTCCCAGCATGGCCAAATGTCACCCAGCATCCTCCCAGCATGGCCAAACGTCACCCAGCATCCTCCCAGCATGGCCAAACATCACCCAGCATCCTCCCAGCATGGCCATACATCACCCAGCATCCCCCAAGCCCATGGATGGACTTCCTGCAGTAGGATCTCGTGTCTGTTCTTCACTCCCCCGTGGTTTTTTTTTCTTTTTGTGGCAAAAATTAGCAGAGAAGCAAGGAAGGAAATGGAGGAAGAGAGCGTGGAGATAAGATAAAAGCCTTGCCCGCAGAAGGGGAAAGGGAGCAGATAACTGGGGAGACTTGCAAGGGTAGATAAGGGACCCGAGCACAGTGGCTTTGCTCTGCAGCGCGGCCGGAGTCCAGAGCCGAGCCGCACGCAGCCCGCTCTGGCAAGCCGCACGCTACACCCTGCCAGCTCTCCCTGCCGTGCAGGCAGAGCCCTGCCAGACCCCTTACGGGCAGAAACAGGGCTCACAGGTCCACCGGCCACCCAGCCGTGGGCGCAGGTGCCCCTGCCCAGCTGCAGCTCTGTCCAAAACAGCAGTTCTGGCATGGCTGAGCGGGCTGCACCCCTCTGCCGTTCCTTCGCGTTGGGTTTCTTTCCCAACCTTCACCAATTTCTCACTTTCCAGGGAGGATGCTTCTTCCCCGGACTCCTCTGAAAACCTCTTTGGAGGATCGACGCTTCCCTGCAGTCGAGAAAGAAGCTCGTCTCCCCGCTTGCACGCTCAGAAGCAGCTCCCCAGAGAAAGGGGCCATGGGGCGACTGCATCATTTCCAACAGCTTGATCCTCAGGAGCCTCCGGGTAATTTCCGAGACGTCCAGTACCAATCAAATTTGCCATCCCTTAGATCCAGCGAAAATGCTCCCTTCAAATTGAAAAAGACTGGAGAAAACCCTAAACCCCTGCTTTCCACACGAGACCTTGGCCCAAGGCAGGAGGTCGACCCGCACGGTGCCTCCTCGCCCCGGCGCGTTGCTGCAGGCTCCTCCATCACCACATACTGGCTGAGATATTTTAGGGGCCCGTCCCCAGGATAAGTCGGCTGCACGTTGCCACATGCCCCCCCCCCCCAAAAACAAGCCGCGGGCTTTCCTCACACCCCGATTGGGAGGATGTGAAGCAGGAGGGCAGGCTGGGGATCCAAACTGGGTTATTTTCCTTTCCAGCCGACCGCTGTCCCCACGCACAGGCAGCCTGAGAGGGTTTTTTTGGGAGGGTGGTGTTTAAATCCATCTCCCCGAGAGATACTGCGTGGGAGGGAGAAGCAGGCATGGGATCCCTTCCACACGGTGACGATGCTTGGGGTGGACAAGCTGGGACAGAAACCCGGGATCTTGTGACTTCCGACATTTCCCCACTGCTTTTTCCCCCCTTCCCTGAAACGCGCTGATCTACAAAACCCGCGGCGCCGGGGACGTTGTGCAACTGGCCCTGCCGTCACCGCAGGACCAGGTTACGCCGCTGGGCACATCGGCAGCGCCGACGCAATCGCCCCATTTCCAAACCGCCTGCAATCAGGGCAGCGGAGACCCCTCTTTAGGAGGGGAGGAAGGAAAAGGCCTCGTAACGCCATTAAAAGGAGACCTTTCCCCTCGGGAAGGCCCCAACCCCTTCCCACCAATTCTGTGGGAAAGCAGGCAGCCAGCTCCGACTTCCAGCCTTGCTGGAGGGATGCAGAACAGAGCAAGACATCCCACTGCGGTGGCTGGAGCCAAGCACTTGGATTCTCTGATGTCTGATAGGGGTTGAGCTCATTAACCTCATTAGGGTGAGGGCGCTAATGGGCTCCCTCTTTCTATGAAATACACTGGGGCTTTGCCCCGGCTGCCGCCGTCCCGACACCTGCGCCATTTCAGACCCAAGAAAACAGCTCTGCTTTCGCTGTCACCATCAGCCCTTCCCCTCCGGGACTATCCCCTTGCAGCCGGCGCGGCGATGTCCTCCTTCCTCTCCCCCAGCCATGGGAGAGCTGCCGGGGCCGGGGGCCGCAGGGAGGAGAGGGGCACGTGGGAATCAGGGCTGGGGGGGACGCCTGGGCGAACGCTAACACGTGTGGCCAGTGCTTGCTATACCAAAACCTCACAGCTGGGGAAAGCAGTAGGTGGATTCAACACAAGTGATTTATGCCTCTTTTCTTTTTTTTTTTTTTTTTTTTTTTTAATTTTTTTTTCCCCTCCTTCTTCTTTGCAGGGGTTTTTCCCAGAAGGGGCTGCTTGGCCAGGATGGAGAAGAGTAAAACCAAATAAAAAGGAGCATGTGCTGCCCCGCCGCGTGCAGGCAAAACCTCCCCACTAAGCGCTCATGGGCCACAGCCAGCTTTATCTGCCACGTTTCGGATGTCGAAAGGGCACGGGAGGGCTCCCGTGCCCCCTCCGCTGGGGTTCCTTGGCCTACCGAGGCTGCTGGGGATGGCTCAGACGTCTCTTTTTTTTGCTCCGACGGCTCTGAACAAGTGTGGCTGGGTCTGTTATCGCCGGGGCAGTCAGGCACAGCACACGGCATTTCCTCCCCAGGATGCGATGCCCGAACGCGGCAGTAATAAGCGGGAGCTTCTCATCACAGCCTCCCGCCTCCTCCATCGCCACGTGACACGAAGAAACAGCCGCCAACTCCCAGGCAGCCCGCAGGAATCAAGAAATAAAACCCCAAATCTCCCAGGCCCACTGGCGTTGGGCATCCCCAGCCAGCCCGCAGTCCCCCCCCAACACCCCGAGACACCCCACCGGGGTCCTGTGGTGGAGGGCCGCTAACGGAGGGGGCTTTCCCTGTGTCACCCCAAAGCGAGTGGACTGCTCCCCCGGTAAAAAGGTGGTTTTCCGTCCGGCTGCAACATGGGGTTTCACAATTGCGGGAACTTTGGGTCCCTGCCGAGGAGGTCACCTTTCCCATCTCGCTGGTGGGTTTGGATGCGATCGCTGGCGAGGCTCCCCCCGTTGAGGTCATTAGGGGGGGCAAACAAGAGGCCTCAGTGGTCCCAGCTCCCTCATTTCATACCTTATCCCTCTTCAAAAAAGTTTGCAGCTCCGGAGCTTTTCCCAGGTAGGCAAAAGCCCAGCCGGAGCCTTCCCCAGCCAGCTGCTTTTTAAGGAGAGTATCCTCACCCAGCACGGGCAGCAAGCCGTTGCTTGTATTGCAGATTAGGTTGTAGTTCCTGAAAAAGCCCCAGCAAGAGTCACTTTTCTAAAAAAAACTTAACTAAGCCCGTAGCAGCCACCAGATGGGCAGAGCGACGGCCTCCGGACCGACATCTGAATATTTAGGGGATTAAACCCCCTCTTATACGCAGGTCCAAACACATCGATCCAACTCCGACCCGTCAGCATCACGTCCCAGCTTGGCCAGGGTCAGGCACGGACCTGGCGAGGGCTGGACGGCCGCTGTCCGTCCTTCTGTCCCCTCCACTCCGCCACGACCACGACATTTGCGGGGGCGATGCTATCGCGACCCCCTCAAATAACCCTCGGCGGGTTGACGCTCCGGCGGGGAGGCGGGGGCGGGGGGGAGACCAAAGGCGCTCGAACCGAAGTGTCCATAAATGGGTAAAAACCCTGGAAGCGGAGCCTGAAGCCCATTCTTCCCAGCATCGCCCAGCGAGAACCAGCTGAGCTGCAGGCAACCCTTAAGATGGGGTACAGCAAAGCCGGCGGCGGGGGGGACCCTCCTGGGGCGCATACCCCCAGCTGGGAGCTCTGCCCATCGAGGGGAGCTCAAAGGCAAAGCGGGGGACGTTGCGGTGGGGGGGTCCCAGACACCCCCCACCCTCCCCGGTCCCTTCTGCCGCCCCGCATCCCTCCGGCTCCAGCCGAACCTCAGCGGGCAACCGGGGACGGGGGGGGACGGGACACCGGGGGTCGGCTCCGGTCCCTCACTCACCTGCGGCGACGGCGCGGTGCCTCCCCCGGAGCATCTCTACGGGGTCGGGCGGGGGGCTCGGCGGTGGGGGGGGGCCTGCTGCCGCTGCCCCGCTCGGCCGGCAGCCTGCATTGTGCGGAGGAAGTGGGAGGAGGAGGAGGAGGAGGAGGAGGAGGAGGAGGAGGAGGGAGGGCTGGGTGTGCGTGTGGGCCGGCCGGAGGAGGGGACGGGATGGGACGGGATGGGATGGGACGGGGTGGGATGGGATGGGATGGGATGGGATGAAGGGACAGCCCGCCACATGTGCGCTGAGCTGGTCGGGGCTCTGCCCCGCTCTGCCCGGCGCGGGGACTCTCGGTACCGTAAAATCTCCTCCCCGGGTTAGGGGGACCCCCCCCCCCAGCGGGGAACCGCTGTTAGGGAAGGGTCCCCGTTGCAGCAAGCCCCCCCGTTATGAAGGAGTGCTCTATGGGGAGCCTACTTTGGGGGGAACCCTGTTAAGGGGAGCCCCCCGTTGTAGGGAGCCCCCATTAGCGACTAGCCCCCATGGCAGGCAGTCCCTGTTACAGAGGACCCCCCGTTACAGGGAGACCCCCCCCTTTTAGAGGAGCCCCTGCACAGGAATGTCGTGTCCCCCCCCCGGGATGGGGAGCTGGATGCAGGCGCAGGGTCCGGAGGACAGGAGTCTGTCCATCCGCACACAAGGGCTTTTCCCATCTCACGTGCAGGGACAGAGGGAAGCTGAGGGATCTGCCGACGGTTTGGGGATGGTTTCTTAGCCCCCCTCACGGTCACCCCCCACCCCAAAGAAAAGACTCTCCTCCTGGATGTAAGGCCCCCCCCCCCGCCCAGGGGACACCCACACAGCACAAGGGGTCGAGCCCCAAGCCTCTCTGCCAGCATTAATGTTTAGCGTTTATCCAAGGAGTTGCATCTGAAAAGGTCCGCACAAACCTTCCCCAACTAATAATTAACCCTCATAAAAGGCCCACAAGTACGATTAACCCAATGACACAGATGCTACAAGATTAAGTGAGTTGCCCAAGGCCATAGAGTGAAGTGGTGGCAGAGGCCCAGCTCCCACAGGGAGTGAGAAATAAAGATTTCTACTTTTCAGATAGCTTTTTCTTCCACTATAGTCCAAGTTGCTCCTTGCGCAGCATGGGGGGTGCCTCAAAACACCATCATCTGAGCACAGTTTTATTGGAAGCCAAAACCTCCAAGCATCTTCAGATGGCAGGTGGCAGGAAAAAGAGGAGGAAAATGATTCCCTTGGAGGTTTCCCAAAAGAATGAGCTTTACTTTTACTCAACATAAAGGCAACGTAATGATTATTGATGGGGAGTTGGCTATCTGGATTGTTTTGGGAAGGGATCTACCTCAGCCCCAGCTCACCCAGACGTTTGAAACCACTCGCGCTCTTTTTGGCCCCAGTTCAGCACAGGGCTTAGGAATGTGCCTAATGATTAATGCAGGTGATTAAGGACCGTATTGAACAAAGACCAAGAAGCCAGTGTTTGAATTCTCCTCTCCTTGGCCTCACAACCATTCTTTTTCCCTTATGGCATTTTTTAATTTATAGCAGTTTTGTGGCAGCAGCAGCTGATTCCTGCAAAGAAAATAAGTAGCTGGGAGGAGCCAGCTCTGAATTTCCAGTCCCTCAGCTCTGATGTTTACTCACAATTGCTCTGTCTGGAGTTCATTGATCATGTGCTGCCGTAGTATTTTCTTTGGTCAAACTGTAATGCAATTATCTAATAATTATTATATGTTTAATTATTAGATATTCTATACTAGTATGTAATATATAATAGTTACTATATATTAAAATGAGCAAATGGGAGGATAGTAAAGCTTATTATTTGGAGTTATGGTCATAAAAAAAATACCCATGTTAATTTTTACCTCGCTGGACAGAACTGCAATTCACTTGACGTGGCAGATAATCCCTTTAAGCTTGAGCTGGTTAATACATTTGCTTAACTTTTCACCAGAAACACTCTTCATCATCCATACTTGGACACATCTCTGCTGCCAGTCATTCAGCCGAACTCTTAAAACTAAATCTCACCAAAATCTTCTCCCTGGTTTTCAGTCTCATGGGGCTTTTTTTTTTTAATCTGTGATTTCTGTAATATCCTTTTCCTCCTAAAAAGACTTTCAAACGCTGTGACGTGTGGCATGAGGTTCTCAAGGCAGCCTCCTCTAATTTCTAGAGGATGTTTTGGGTTTATGCTGACTTATTCTAAAACACACATTATTTCCCATATAATCTCCCTCTTGAAATAACTCAGTCTTACATTTCTCTAGAGCGGAGAGGAGGGTTTCTACCTGTCCTCTAAGCAAATACCTGCTCTGTTTTCTTCTTTTTGCTGTGAATTTCCTTCTCTCTCGACTTCCTGTGTGATTCATCTCTTCATTAGCAACTGAAATCGGCTGAGCAGCAACAAACCTGCTCCTTGCTGAGGCGTCAAACCTGCTGGCACCATGAGCACAGTAGACACCAGCCTCAAAAGAAACCACTATTTTTTTTTTATTTTTAATTTTTAATTTTTTTTTCAGACATAAGCACTCGGGAAAATGGCCTTTGGGGCAAGGTGGGTGGTGATTCCCAGCTCTGATGCACCCAGGGAAACTCTTTGCCCCTCCAGCCACCAGCATCCTCCATGGTGGGTGAGCACCTTGGGGGAGACCTCGGGGACCTGACTGATGGGGACCAGCACAGGCAGCCCTGCGGGGTCAATGTGAGCCCGGGGAGGAGAAGTTTGACTGAATTAGTCAAATTTTGGCCGTGTGGTTTTCAATTTTCTTTTTGAGGCTTCTCAGACTCGGCAGCAATGGCATCTATCTTTGGGTTCATCACCTGGGTGATTCGATCTGTGGTTTGCCGTGCTCAGGCTCCCTCCCGGCGCTCCGGAAAGCTGCTGCCTTCAGATTGCCGCTGCCTCCAGCGCACCCACTCCCGGGATGGGGTCCCTAAATGCTCTGCCCCTGGTGGGGCACCCACTCCTGGGGCTCACCCCTTGTCGCCACAGGGATGAGGGGGCTCAGGGTGGGAGCCTGGGCATCAGGCTCCCTCCTCTAGGCTGAGTCCAAGTCATCACTGCTCCCCAGCCGTGCCACTTCTCCCGTATCCCAAAAAACGGTCGGTTCTTGTCCCGGCTTGTGCTCCCCAATTTGTCCTGGTGCTAATTAAGCCCCTCAGGGGGAGTTAACGCCTTTTAGGAGGGCAGTACCCAGAGTGATGCAGACCAGGGGTCCAAGTGATGGGGAAAGGTGGGGGGGAGGGTGGCTTTGGGGTACCCAGCTCCCAGACACGGCAAAGACATGGCCAGGGGACAGATCCCTGCCTGTCTCCTCTTCCCATGGCAGATTGGTCCAGGAGTCTCTTGCTTTTATTCCTCTTCCCTCTTCTCTTTGATTTGCTTCCCCATAAGGTTGTGCTCTAGCTTCTGGAGAGCCGGTAGGCTTTAGCTGATCTCTTGGTGACAAGAGGAGGTGAGATTTAAAGGTCATCCACTGCCCACAAACATCACAGCTGCTAAGTTTTTAAATACAGTATCCTTCCGAAAAGGCTTCGGGTTTGCTCCTAGTACCTAAGCAGGCTTGGGAGCGGGACTGGCTGCTTATGCAGTGATGAAAAAATCCCCCTCGCCTCCTCAAATCATCTAGCAACCCCCAAATTATGCAAACCCAAGCAGAGAAGAAGAGATGCCTGCTGGACCGGTGTCCCATGGATGCTTTCATGGGGTACACCGAGAAGCAGCCGGGGGGTCTGCAGAGGAGCTCGCCACCATTTTAGGGTCTCGGCAGCAGTTGTCCCCAGTTTCCTCAAGAACCCGAGGAGGTTTCCTGGCAATTTCTTTGATTTCTACGCAGTGTCAACAGAAGCAAGCGTGGGAAGGCGGCGGGCGGTTTGGTCCCTGGTGGGGGTCCCTCCCAGCGGCAGCCCCCCCCACCCCTGCCCGAGGGCAGCCTGCCTGCCAGAAGCGGGTCTGCGGCAGCCTGGGGGGGCTGCAGGGTAAGGTTTTGGGTTGTGCAGCTGCACGGCCTCCCCCACCACAGGATGCGATGGCTTTTTTGGCTCGGGTGCTGTTTTGGCGATGGGGTCCTCTTCTGCATCTGGAGCAAGTCGTCCTGTATGGGATGAAGGCAAATCCCTTGGGTACCCTGGGGAATTTGGGTCACCGGCACCCATGGCTTTGTCCATGAGGACCAGAGGTGGCTTCAACCCCATCCCACCACACACAGAGCTCCCACCGGGGACTTCCCAGCCTTGTTAGCAGCTCTCGCCTTGGAGACATCCTTGGAGGCAGCAACGTCCTTGATGAGGCTCTAATTATTGAGCTAATTGGAGTAAGAGAGCTGTACAGACGGTCTTTAATTTACACTTTGCCCATTCCCCATGCTCAGTTCAGCTGGAGGAGAGGGGCTGAGTCTCGCATCACGCTGGCGAGCAAAGGAAAGCAGGGATAAAGAGATGGAGCGGTGGCGGGCGAGGTGGAGGGAGGAGGATGGAAGTTTATAAGGGAGGGCTCCTGACAGCTTCCAGAGCACTTGAGTTTAAAATACACTTACCAAGAAGAGAGAGGTTAGGGTTTCCTCCTCCTGCACATTTTCTGTCAGTGCCAAGATGGGGTTGAAGGCTTGAGAGCCGCCAGCTCCCTCCAAGCCCCCTGCAAGCACCGGCGGTGCAGGGAGGAGACCCGAGCATCCTCTGAGGCACCTGGTCCCACATCTCTCTCAGTTCTGGAAGCCAGACCCCGTGTTTCAAGGGCTGAGATTTTTTGGAAATGCCCCGGGGGGATTGTTTGGCGGCAGGTGACAGCTTTACAGCTTCTCCCACCCCTCTTAGCTCTGGAGTTCCTTCCGCCCAGGGTAAGATGACCTTTTAGAACGACTTAGGAGAAAATAAGGCACAGGCAGGTCTGGTCGCTTGCCCAACATGCTGCCAGCTTCGTCTCCTTCAAAACGTTGATTTACATCACATCAGGGCCTACAGTTATTTGTAAATAAATAAAAACCCAAGCTGCACAACTCACTGCCCCAGGAAAGCAATAAAGACAAGACCCAGTAAACCATAAATGCAGATATCTCATTATCTATAGATAATTATCTGAGGATAATGAGATATCCAAACCCCAGCAACAGCGGAGCAGGTATAAATTCCCAAGGGACATAAAACATCACCTTCCCACCCAGAAGGTGGGCAACACCTACACGATGGCAGTGGAAGGGCCATTGCTTCTCTGCCCCAGACAAGGTGGGAGCAAACCCAACCAGCCAAGAGGGTTTTTCTCTGCTAAACCATATCCTCAGCAAGCTGCTCTCAAAGGGACATTGAAAACAAAACGAATCCTGTTCTCCCAGGGGGAAAAAAACAAAAATAACCCTGCAGATGAATGAGCAGCACAAAGCAAACTGCTGAGGCTCGGGTAGAGTTCGGGAGCTGAAAGCTCTCCAGCTCCATGTTCCTGCTTGAATTATTGCTTCTGCATTCACATGCCGTTCCTCCACTTGAGAAAAAAAGCCCTGGTGTTTCTTTTCTCTTTTGTTTCCCAGTAAGGGAGCTCCCGCAGGAGGTTTTGCCCTGCAAAACCCTTGGGGAGGACACAGGGACGGAGAAGCCAAGAAGCCCCTGGGGTGCCCGCTCCTGCCGCTGCCACCTTTCCCGGGGTGATAGAGCTTGCAGTGGGATTATTTTACAGTCCTGCAAAACACAGCCTCTGCCCTTCTTTATTCTTTTCTTTCTCGAGTGCAAAAACAAAGCCACCGTTTGGCGGTTGGGGAGGCTATGAATTAGGGCTCTTGACAGCTCCCCGCACCCTCGGTGGAGGGGAGGCTTCCTGGAGTGGGGCTGCCAGGAGCCTGGCTGCATCCGTGATGGGCTGAGGCTGCCAAGCACCCTGCTTCGCGGCCGTGCCCAAAATCCTCCTGCCGAGATGTTCCCAGGCGAGTCCCGGGAGGTGGCCGGGGCAGCTGAGCCACTGCTCGGAGCAGCTCACAGGCTGATGAAACCCATCCAAAGCCTCATCAGGAGCCCAGGAATATCACTCTTGCAACATGCCGTGGGTTTGAAAGCCCGTGGCTCTGGTGTTGAAGCCTGGCAGCTGGTCTTGCTCCGCCTCGGCATGTTTGGACGCTCTGACTGTGGGAAGTCCCGGGACCAGGGCAGCCTCGGGGATGCTCCAGACACGCTCCCTGCTCCTTTGGTGGGCAGGACACGGGCATTGGGTGGTTTGCCTGCTCCCTGCCTGTGGGAAGGCAACAACCCTAAACTCAGTGACCCATTAAATATCCAAGGCAGCCCCATGGCATGGCTTCTCCCCAGCACCAGGGCATGCACAGGAGTGGAGGAGCCTCCTGGACTGTAAGAAAAGGGCTTTCACAGGAATCCCATGCCTCAGAGCAGAGATCTCTAGGCTGGGGTTCCCTTGTGAGCTTCCCCTCCTTTCACTGCCTCTGCATCCTGCCATTCCAGCCCAGAGACGCAGCGCCCTGCCCGGGTTTGTTCCCTGGGCACCCAGCTCTCATCACCTCTGGGGACAGCCCCAGCATTCCCCAAAGCCTGTTTTGGAGGAAGAGGAGGACAGCAGGCAGGGCAGGGAAACTACCTTGCTCAGTGCTTCGCAGTGAGGAATAGACCTGTGGTCTCGAAAAAGGCTTGGATGTGGCAACAAGCGAGCCCAGGGAAGCTGGCAAGCTGCCCTCTGCTCTGGCTAGCAGTGGCCACGCAGCTCCCAGCCACAGGAGCACTGGGACGAGGATGCACACGCAGGAGCCAGGCCCACGTCCGAGCACCCCTCACCTCCCTGGGCTCTAAAATCAAGCCAGGTCCCTCTGCGGGACCTGCTCCCACCGCTTTTCCATGCACCAGCATGGTGTCCCTCCGGGGACAGTACCGGAGCTTGTCTCCCAAAGCCTCCAGAGAGCAGGAGACCTCTCTCCTCCTCCCATAGCAGGGAGCAGCCTGGCCAGCACAGCCTCCCAAAGCCCTGAGCCCCCCAGCCAGGGAGGATGAGCCCCTCCAGAGCTCAGTCCATCACCCTGCAAATCAATGGAGCCACCTCCCCATCCTCCCCCAGTACCTCTCTGGTCTTTAATCCCCCTCCGTTTGGCCTCAATTCCTAATATCACGCAGGTGGCACACAGCAGGGCACCCTTTATCGGCTGGCATGGCATTTGGCTGCTCCCATGCCCAAGCCAGCCTGATTTGGGGCTGCCTGCGATGGGCAGCCGGGATAACGGGTTCCAAGCTTTCCAGCTTCTTGGGGAGCTGGTCCCATTGGCGTGGTTGTGATGGCTGTTCGCTTGCAGGACCCTGGTGAGATTGGGGTACCATCCTGCTGGCCAGGGGGTCCCTACATCCCCACGGACAGTGCTTCCCAGCCCCTTCCCGCTACACAGGGAAGCCGTAGCTGTCAGGGAAGCTGGCGGCGAGCTAAGAAACTGCATCCTTTGAAGGTGCAGATCTTTCAAGGCTCTTCCAGCAGCCATGCCTTACCCCACAGCACTCTCCATGTCGGTGGTTTAGGGTCACAGCAATGCTTGGGAGCTGCCCCAGTGCCAGGTTCTCCACCAGAGAGAGTGGTGCCAAGACCTGCTGCATCCTCCCACAGCAACACCCATCCCCAGGGACCTGCTGTCCCAGTGGGGAAGTGGCTCTGTTACCAGTGTGGACCAGTGGCCAGGCTGGGGAGAGGGCTACAAGGTGCTGTGCGGGGGCTATGGGGTGCTGTGCATGCCTCCCTGGGGTGAAGGAGCCGGGGGGGGGGGTGTCTTCGTGGGATCTCCAAGGGATCAGCGAGGACTGGGAAGGGGAAGCACAAGGGGGTGCAGGGAAAGCACCCTAGGAGGCTGGAGGGGTCCCGGGAGGGTGCTGCCAGAGCCGGCTGCCAGCTGGGCTGGGGCTGTGGGCTCCTGCTGCCGGTGCCTAATGAGCACCATGATGTAACTCCGCATAAGCCTTGCAAGGGATCAGCCTGAGGAAGCTGCAGTTTCTTTATCGGGTTTGTTTACCTCTTTTTTTTTCTCCTTTTTTTTCCGCTCTGGTTGACGTCACCTGGTTTGAACCTCAGCAACACGTGGACCTTCCTCCCCTTCTCCTCCCACCCGTGGCTGCAGCGTGCCCACCTGGCTTGCTCCCGAAGAGAAACCCTCGACCACTCTGATGCTTTCCGCACTCTTAAGAGCAACTGGGGGTTGCATTTCTTGCTAAACTTGTGGTTTGGCTGCCTCAGAAATGCCACCTATAGCCACAAATGAACTTGATGCGATGACTAAGGAGGCAGCTCTGGCTTGCACAGCCCCTGAGCTTTTTTTGCTGTCAAAGGAGCTGGGAGAGGATGGGTGGACCGAGGCACCAGTGGAGCCAATGGAGCTGAACATTCTCCCTTTACCTGGACCAGACCCCGAGGCAGTGGCATAACATGGCACGAAATATTCTCACCAGGAATGAAGGCTCCTTTGTCCCAGGCAGGACTGCTGCTCAGTGCAAGGAGAAACGGGGTCACAAGGGTTCAGAGCAAGCAGTTGGTTCCTTCCTCTATGGGCTCTGAGATCATGGAGGATGGAGGTGGCCTCTGCCAGCTGGGCTGGAGGTTTTTCAGCTCCTCGGCTGCCTTCAGGGCACTGGGGATGGTGATACCTCCTCTGGGAAGGCAGGCAGAGAGGCACAGAGGAGGTGGGAGCATCTCTGGCACTTCCCAGCCAGCAGCAGGATCACGGGTACCTTCTGCACCCCAACAGCCTGGCTTACACAGCCGGGGCAAACAGGGGATGGTACCTCGCATGGAGCCACTGATCGGGAACCATGGGACATGGGGACAGAGGCAGAAGTTGTCTGGGCAGAATATGGCCCCTGGGGGCTGACCAACAGCCTGGGCATTATAGTCCCCAGTCCAGGAGCTGCTCCCCAGTAACAATAGACCATCCCAGACCCATCTGCCCTGTTCCCACCTCCAACCTGCCTTTACCCATCTGCTCCTGCCCTTTCCCTTCCACCAACAGTAACTGGTGAGACTAGGGGGTGAAGATGCCCAGGAACTGATCCGGCTGAAAAATCAGATGGCAAGAGGGAAAAAAAAGGGGCTGATTTCCAACTCCGGCTCAGTTTGCAGCCAGCGCAGCAGACCTGCGAGGTGGGACTCATTCAATGGGTCGGGTTGGGTTGGGTTAGGTTGGGTTTGGTTTGGTTTGGAAGTATGCCATGGGGGTGGCATGTTTCCTGCTGCGTATACCTAAAGCTCAGGAATGGTTAATTTATTTATTTCTATGTGGTTCCCATTGTAAGAATGGCTCTGAGGCTCTGCAAAGTCCAGACTCCGTTCTCCAATAGTTATCTCTGACATCCATGTGCTTCGGTGCTCATTCAGGCCAGCCTGCAGCTATCAACCTGTGAGCTGCCTCCCACCCATCCAGCCCACACAGGTCTCTCGTGGACACACCGAGATGCTCCCAAAGTCTTTAAACCTTTTTTGGTTCCCTCCTGGCTGGGGTCAGAGGTGGGTTCCCCTCTCCAGGGTGTTTGCATGGCATTGCTGCTGTGTCTCCGACCCTCCTTTACCCGGTGTGGGAGGACAGGCAGCCTCACAGCTTCATGGTGAGGTTGGTCATTTTATTCTCCCCTTCTGCCTGCAGAAAAAGCTGTCTCAGGAGAGCTGGAAACCCTTCAAAGTCTTCTGCAAGGCTTCCTGGCTCTGGGCTGGCTCTAGTCCCACTCTGGAGGTTGCTCTCTTCCCTCTAGGACGGTCCAGGGTGGTTTCTCCTCTTCCGCTGGGAATCCTCAGCATGTGGCACTGATGGGGAAGAGGACACCAAGATGGATGAAGGTTTTCTAGAGAAGAACCAAGCTCGGCTGCTGCCAGCGGCACTGAGCCACAGACCTGGAGGCGTCCCAAGAGCTCCTTTGGGAATCCCAAGGACCAGGGTGGAAGGTGTCAGGGTTGTGGCGGAAGGAAACTTAACTGCAAGGTTCAAGCAAATGATTTATTTGAACTTCACTTACAGACTTAACATGCCACTATTGCAGGTTTTACAGATACAATGGAGGAATGCACTATTGCAATTTTAAAAGCAAGAGTAGTACACTATTACAACCACAAGCGATTCACAGACAACCACAAGTACACACGCATTTACAAACTTAACACATAAACACTATTCATTTACTCCTCCAGGTGAGGGCTCTCAATCCCAGGGCAGCTACCTTGACCAGTGTCCCGATCAAGGGGGGGAATGGTCTCCTTCAGAAGCCTACTGTATAGTTGAAGTCACTCCCCCATTTCCAACCTGAATCTTAGGGGTTTTATCCCCTGACTTGCAGAATGGTATGTATGACTATGTCTGAGTGGATTATGTATATCTGAGTGGATTATGATATATGCCTGAGTGGGTTATGTATATATGATATATGCCTGAGTGGGTTATGTATATCTGAGTGGATTATGATATATGCCTGAGTGGATTATGTATATATGATATATGCCTGAGTGGGTTATGTGTATCTGAGTGGAGTTTCCCCTTATCTTTCTTTCTTTTGCTGGTCTTTGATTGAGTACACAAGGTTGTCTTTTGAGGCTGAAGCTGAAACCCTCCAGCCTTTCTTTCCTCAGGCAGCTGAATAGTGGTTGGATTGAGACTCAGGGCATACTATCTGGTAAGGGATTTCAAGGCTCAATTCAGGTTTTGGTTCTTTGAACGGTGCAGCCGGCACCCTGTTTAGTTTGGGGCTTTTCAGACAACCCAGGGCTAAGCTGTCTACACAGCTCCCTGTGAGTGGTCTCTGCAGAGAGACAGGGCCTCAAGGCAACCCAAGGCTGGGTTGCTTTTGTAACCCCCCACGAGTTGCCTGTATGCACTAGACATGGTGAAACTTGTTTGTGAACTATGAGCTGGACAATCCATACAAGGGGGCAGCATCAGATGGGACTCACGGCTGTGGTGGTGGCCACCAAGTCCCTGGAGCTCGGAGACTTTTGCTGTGCTAGTAGGGAGGTCCCTCTCTGGCGTAGATCATCTCTTCTTCTTCCTCTTGGCTGGTGCTGGGTCTTTCGGCTGGGCTCTTACCTGTTTGCTCCACTCCCCCCATGCCACAGGGCAAGTCATGAGCATCACTGCTGCTGAGCGACCCAAACCGAGTGTGATATGGGCGATAAAAACATCAGAAGTGGTGGGAAAGGGTTGCCTTCCTCCGGGTGGGACATCTTCAAGGAGCTCCACACAGGAGGGGATGTCACAGGAGACTAATTGGAGCTACACGTTTTTCCTCTCCTGGGTGTTTTGGCTCGAGGTCTCACCGGAGGAGAGAGCAAGACCATTGCCTTTATCTGCCTGGGTGGATTAGGACTCGTCCCCTCCAGCCTGCAGAAATGCAGCTTTAATTGCCAAGGTGGGACCAGGAAGAGGAGACTTCTCTGTTTACTCACATAGTTTCAAGGTGAATAACACACACGTAGCCTGGCTCTGGCTTGACTTTGGTGGGGCTGTCAGAGCGCGAGACCTTCCTCTCCCAGCTCACCCAGCCCTTGGGTTGTCAGGATGGGCAGAAGAAGCTCTGAAGTGGAAGGACATGGGGCTTTCAACCCCCTTCTGCACCACCCCAGCTGGGGGCCGCAAAACCCTCCTCGTGCCACACAGCAGCTCTTTGTCCTCTTTTCCTCTCCCTCCTCCTTCATTCTGGCACACAAGGAGATGCTTTGATGCCCTCACGAGACAGATTTTTCCACCGATAACTGATCCTTGTGGTTGCTCCTGTGACTGGCTCCTCCTGAGTCATTCTCCCGTGGGGCAAAAATCCCTCTGGCCACCTTGGGAATGGGGATATCTCCTTTCCCTCGTCTCCACCAGGAGCAAATAACCCTCTCCTGCTCCCAACTCCGCTCAGGGCTGCAAGCCCTGACCCAGGGCTTAGCCCACCCTTGGCCAGCACATCCCCAGGGACTAACTGCTGCTCTGGGGCTTGGACCACGGTATCAGCATGGGTGAGCAGATGTGCCACCCACCTCACCGGTGGGTTTTTTTTGCTCCCCAACCGTCGGCTGGAGCAGATGACCAAGGGAAAACATGAGACCTCAGCGAACAGAAGTTACTTCTACGCCCCTTGTAGCACCCAGCAGAGTGAGCCGGCGATGGTCCTTGTGTCCTGGGTGGCCTTCTATTCCAGGAATTGCTTTTCTGAAGTCATCCTCAGCCTTCTGCATCATGCTGTCCTACGGCAAAGGGCTCCACAGCTTAACCGTATGGAGAAGCATCTCCTTTGGATTGCTTTGAACCTGCCAGCTCCTGGATGCATTCGATGGCCCTAGTTTTTACACAGCAAGAAGCAGTGAGTAATCATCCCCTCATTTATCTTCTCTGGACTCATCGTTATATTACAGACCTGGGTCACGTCTGCCTCTGGTGTCTCTTTCCCAGCCTGTTTCATCACCCTTTGCACAGGAGCCCAAGTTTTGGTGGAGGAGGGCAGGGGACAGCAGCTCTCCAAAGGCGTTTGCTACGGGGAGCAGCCAGGGGAAGGATGCTCCTGGGATTTGGGAAGGCTCCTTTTGCCAGGGCCACGCAGGGTGTGGGGAGACTTGTCTGGGAACATCTCGTGCTCTCCAGCTGCTGGCAATGGGAGGTGGGGATGGCTCCCGATGGTTATTGCTGTACCGGTGAGGTAAGCTGGATTAGTCCAGGGAAGCTGGAAAACAGTTTGGACCCTCTTGCCCAGGCTGGGGCCATATTGCAGCAGGAGCACGAGCAGCTCCTCGCAGAGCCCCGGGGCCATGGGCAGGCAATTACCACCCTGGCGCGCTGGAACGTCTTATTGCCCTCATAAAAACCTCGTTTCACTTGTCGGGCTAATGCGGTTTTTTGGCTGGGGCAATTACAGTCTCATAAAGGGACTGCTCACCACCTCCGTCCCACCACCACATCCCCGCTGCCCCCAAGCCTTCGGCATGCTCGGCTCTCACCACGGCCTTTGGTGGGGCTTGGCTGTGAGAAGAAGAGCCAAGTTTTTTCTTCTCCTTCCCACAGCAGCCTTCGAGCCCATTTGCTCTGCAGCAAGAATGAAGAAAAAAAAAAAAAAACCAAAGCAACCCAAAAACCCACAAAAAGGCCATTTTTTTTCCCCCTTTTTTGTCTTGCGCCGAACCCGTGGGCGCAGGGAGCCGTCAGAGCAGGAGTGCACGGGGTTTTGGCACGGCGGCTGTCTGGCAAAATGCAGCTGGCCCGTCCCATATATACTGCAGGGGGTGCCGCAGGATCCGGCCCTAGGGAGCCCGCAGCCCACACGGAGCTGAGGCAACCGAGCCTGCCAAGATGCCGGGGAGCTGGAGATGAACCTGAAGCCGTTCCTTGACCTGGGAACCGGCCAAGCTGTATTGGCCAAGTGTCTTCTTTATTCCCTTCCAGGCTTTTTCCGTGCCTGGGTATATTTCCACAGCGCGGAGTTGGGTGGAAAATTACTGCTGATGCTCCGGTGCCAGGTCCCTGCCCCGGCAGAGGTGAGCTAAGGCTGTCCGTTCAGCTAGGGAACTCCTCGCCATGGGATGCTGCTGGGGCTGAAACTCCTTGAAGAAGCAGCTAGATAATTTAAGAAAAGAAACAGAAAGCTATTTAAAAAATATATATCCATTTTTGCCTAGAAATGCTTCTCTGGAGAGATCTGTACGTCACAGCCCATGGGAGAGGGGTTTTTGCAGCCCAACAGCTGCCTAGGGTTTGCTCCTCAGAAGTATCATGAGAAACTACAAATACATCCCAAATGGCACAAAGAAGCAGATAAGCTGAAATAGATTATATGCACCAACATCAACAGCCCAGAAACCCTACCAAGGGCCATGCAAAGAGCAGCGGTAAAGAAACGCTTCAAAGCCGAAGAGCAAACAAGCCGTCAAGTTTCAACCTGCGGTCTCAGGTTTTGCAAGAGGCTTTCCAAGTGAGCACATGGCTGGTGTTGCTGCAGGGAAGGGGGTATATAGGCTGGGAAATAAAAGCAAATACCTCACCCAGAGGGAGGAAGGCAGCATCGGCAGAGAACTTGGGGTCACAGGAACCACCCAGGTTTGGTGCAATGACTCGGAGATGGATGGATAGATGGATAGATGGATGGATGGATGGTTAGAGGAGCAGGAGCAAGCCCTGAAGATCTCTTCTGCTAACCAGGGCATGATTCACAGACTGCAAGGCCAGCCAGGCGAGACGCCGCTCCTCCAAGGATGCAGAGGGGAACATGGCAATCCTTCTGTTATGGGAAACCCCTGATTTCAACATGCAAACCAAGGAGCCGAGACCTGGGTGCTGCTCTCAGCTCGGGTGCAGCATCCCCACGACCTGGGAGCATCCATCCCAGTGTGGTTCCCCACAGGACTTGAACCCATGTCCCTTGATGCCTCCCAACACCTCCCTGTGGGCATTTTCCTCATTAGAGGGTGCAGCAGGGAAGGTGTGAGACCCCCCTTGGGCTTTTTGCAAGGGCTGAACGGATACCTCCAGGCTCAGGGATGCTCGCCCGACCCAGTTCCTGTGCCACAGGGCTCTGGGGCAGCTGAGCCAGGACCAGCAGGAGGGATGAAGCGTGTCCTGCTTATATCCAGGTCACTGGAAAATCCCCTTGGCTGGGACAGAAGCAGCACATGGACATCAGGTACCTCAGAGGGCCGAGCCCGGCCTCTCCCCTCCGCTCCCATGGCTCTGCACCTCCAACCTTCCTAGGTTTCTTCTGAAACTACTGATTTTGCTAGTATTTGCAAACAGTTTTGGGGAAGTTCACTCTTCCAGCCAGGAAGCGCAAGCCCAGATGTTTGGTGCCCATAAAAAAACCACATCTGTTTGGCAAACACGGTGAAGCCATTCATCACCTCCAAATCCCCTTCTTCCCACGCAGCAATTTTCAGTGCCTGGAAAGGAAAAATAAAATAATAAAAAGAAATGAGTGAAGCTCTTGGCTCTGCCACAGTGTTTCTGGATAGAGGCCCGAAGCTGGGGCTGCAGGAATTTCTCCAGCCTGGCATGGGAGAGGATGTCCCACCAGCCAACTGCTTTGAAGTTCAAGCTCTCCTTTTCCATTCCTCTTTTACTGGGTTGGGGACTTTAAGGCTCACCTGTTGGTCCCCAGGTTCCCTCAGCAGAGCTTTTAGTGTGAAAGCCCTCAGTGAAGATGGCTAGAAATGAGGTGGTGGTGGAATAAACCATGCTCCCGGTGCCAGGATGATTTTACCACCCTGGGTACCAGAGAGGGACGGCTGCTCAGGGATTAGGGCTGAAATGACCCTCTGCCCTGCATCTCCCCATCCTGGTACCCACATCCTCATCATCTTACAGGTCATGGAAACCTGTTACAAGGAGGCTTACCCCTGGGGTAAGGAGCCCTCCTTTGGGGATACCTGCTGCCATCTGATTTCCAGCAGCTGGATCAGCCGATGCCTTCAGGGAACCACAGCTTGGCCCCGGCTCAGCATCTTCCCCCAGGCTAAGGGGACTCCCCAACCCCAGCTGGCAGCCCACCTCGATGCCACCAAATTCCCTGGGGACTTCCCAGGGCTGGCCCGGCTGCGCCCAGCCCTGCCAGGGTCGGGGCTGAGCAAGAGCAGCCAGCTGGGGCTGGGCAGCCTTTGAAAGGCCTCCCATTGCATCGGCCAGGCTTGGAGAAGCTGCCCTGATGGCACCCAGGGATCTCCTCCTCCTTCTCTTGCTTCCTTACGAGCTTTTCCTGCTTTGCCTATTCTCTTCAGCCCCATTCAGCAGCTGAAACCATGGAGACCATCCCAAAGCCGTGTCCTCTGAGGTGCAGCTAAGCTGGCCCTGCAGCAGGGCAAGCAACGTGATTACACCTGTAAAAGCTGGAACCTGCCTGTGATGTTCCCACCACCAAGGTGAGATCCACATGTTAAAAGCACCCAAGAACCCCTGATCTCTAACTACCTCCCTGATATATTTATTCTCTCTTTTTGCCATTGCGCATCACCTGCAGTCACACATTTCCTTTGATTTTCACTGCAATATAAATGCACTTACCAGGTATTTTCTTGGTCAAGTGCTTTGATTGCACAATCCCAATGACTAGTGGCATTGAGAAGCTGCTGGAGAGATGTACTGGAGAGGGCAAGTTTTGACCAGCCCTGGCTACGCTCTTCATTTCTGCCATTATATTCCTGACACACGGCTGGCGTGCAAGAAGCTCTGGCAGTGGAGCAGCAGCCACCTCTGCTCTCACCCACGGCCGATGGACAGCAGCTATCAACACCAGGAGCTTCATCCCTATCACCCGTGGGGACTTGGTCAGCCTGGCTGGTGGTTTGAAAGCTGCTGGGGCACACGGATCATACGGCTACAGAGATGCCTTTGACTTAAGAAATCAGGTGAAAAGCCTTGGAGAGATGTGTACACCCAGCCCCTGGTATCTGGTTGCTAAAACATAAAGCAGAAGCCCTCTCGGCCACCAGAAGGACCTCCCTGGGCCACCCACGATGGGAACCTCCACAGACCAGATGCTAACAAAACCCAAATGCACAAGCTTTGTCCTCAGGCAGGCAATTAGTGGGCTGGGCTTCGCTTATGCCACTTGAAGAAGCCCGGTGGCTCTTGCAAGACATGGCAGGTCCTGGGTTTTCCAGACCTGTCATCAGTTGGCTGGTGGCATATGTAAATCCCAGTCCAGGGAAATCCTGGGTGAGCAATCCCTGTTCTCCATGGTCACAAAACCCAGCACTTTCCCATCAAAGCTCAGCACCAGCAGAAGAGCTACGCTCAGTGCGTGGTCCCATCTGCTCTCTAGAAGGTGATTCCCATCTCACAAGCCCACCTTGGCCTCCACAGGACCTCCTAGCCCCAAGAGGACCTTTCAGCCCCAAGCAATGATGATTTTTTTTGGAGAAGGCTCCACTGCCCAGTGTAGCAGTGGCTGTCCCACCACCACTTCATGATACATTTTTTTTCCCCAACACCCTGCAGCAAGAAGGCAAAATTCCCCAGAGCCTTTGGTCCTCCCGTCCTACCTCTAGGGCAGCACCACCTCAGAGGCTTCCTGGATGGCTGGTCTGACCTCCTCACTGCTCCAAACATCGCCTCCGCACGTGCCAAACCAAGTGGGTCAGCGGGTGGCCTGGGGCTGGCTCACCGTGCCCTGCTGGCTTTGCCTCTGAGGGACTGGAGACAGGCTGGGGAGGCAGCACGGGATGCCCCATAGCCAACCTCGTGGCCATACGGACCAAAGCTTGGAGACATCATCACGGCCTCCATGCTAGGCATGGGATGGGCATAAGATGATGCCATCCCTAATATCCCCATCATCTCCCCCCCCCCCCCCCAAAAGTGTGGGCAGCACTTGGGGTGGTCCTCCTCCTTGCCACCCAGAAACACTTCTTGGTATCACCTGAGAGAAGCAGTTCAGAAGTCCAGGAGAACAAAGAAATCCCAGAGGATAAGTCAATAAACTGCTCCCAAACACGGGTTTAATTATCATTATTAATGCAGACTTTGATGGGAGGAAGGAGAGGAGAAGAGTGGGCCACATGTGGTTGGTGAGGCTGGAGAAGCAGAGGCAGCTCTGATTTACCCAGTTAAGCAACGCGCTTTCGTCTCCAGTCGTTTGCAGGGAGCAAAGATTGAGAAATGGATCGATTGCGCAAAACAGACGTTAACATATTTGTAACCCAAAAAACATGAAAAAAGAAACCCCAAACCCCCACATTCCTGCAGTGACACCCATCAGCTCCTCCCAAACAGATGTGGCCGCTGTTGACGTGGGTTCAATGAGTACAGGCAGGAGCTGGCAGAGGAGTGGGCAAGCCGTCCCGCCGGGAAGACGGCCATCAGCCACGGAAGCTGGGAGGGTTTTTTTGGAGTCAACCTGCCCACCTTGGGAACACCTCCCTTGGCCTTCCCAATTTCAAGGGGCTCTTGCCAACGCCAGCTCAGCTTGGGCGTCATCCCCCCCCCTTTATCTGCGGCTTCCCCATCACCCCGGAGGCTACTCCTTCCAAGCTTGTTCCACTGATCCAGCTGGGTGGCTGCTCCCTATCAGCAGGGGCCAGGGAGCATCGCTTCCCTTCTCCCCTCCAGGGAGGCATGCCAAGCCAAGATAAGGATCTACTGGCTCCATCGCTGGGGTGGGGAGGGAAAGAGGCCTCTCCAAACCACACGAGGACAAGGTGGAGGAGACCATCTGCCATCAGACACCCGCTCTGTCAAAGAGCCCGAGGGCATCTCGCACCACAGCCACCTGCCTCCGTGGCTGTCGGGCGCCCATCGCCTGGGCATGCCTGCGAAGGCAGTCCTGCAGCGCACGGAAAGGTGAAAATAAACATAAAATGAGATAAAACCAAGACAGGAGGTGTGAGAGAAGTGTTGCACTTTGCCAGTTGTTTCCAAAGCCCTTTTCTCTAGAGCTGCGATGGAAGAACACTGATTTTCCTCCAAAGCTTTGTGCAGATTGAGGCCAGCGGAGAACTGAGACCTTCCCGCGCGCTTGGGAAAAACCAAACCCATACCCATGGTGTTTTGCGTCTCATCTTCTGCTGGGCCCAGCAGGATGCTCGGGAGAGGGGGGACCCCCCAAAGCCCAGCTGAGGGGGGTCCCTGTCCACCACCTCCATGGCCAGGAGGGACCCTGCTCCTGTTTTCCATCAGCCTGCCCCACAAGGGAAGGGGAGATGTCAGGCTGGTGGATCCACATCTGGCGCATCCCACCCGCATCCCTGCGAGGGCGTGGTGGGAGAGATGTCGGCTCCAGGGGGATTTGGCGATGCCTGCGAAGCAGGGCTGGGAAGGGCTCACGGGGAAGCACCGGGGCTCACCAAGCGAAGCCGAGAAGCCGGAGCCGAAAGGCAGTCTTCCCCCGGCATGCCGGCCGAGCTGGGACGCGGCCGGCCGGGATTTTCAGCAGCTGAGTGAGCCAGCAAAGCAAACATTAGCAAAGAGCTCCCGAGTCGTGTAAACAAACAACCAATTAAAAGATGAAATAAATCTCCCAGGCACATAACCTTTCTATTTAAACACTGGCCAGACCTGGAAGAGCTCCAGAGCATCTGACCCAGTGACGCCTGTGATCTATCTGCTGAGCTCCCGTGGGATGAAAGTGGTTGAGTTTCAGGGAGTGGCTTTAACTTTTCTGCCATTGCCCCCCCCCCCCCCCCCCCCGATTATAATATTCTTTCTTTCTTGTGTTGGTTTAATTCAGAGGGAAAGCCCCCAGCCCCTTTGCTTCTGCGTCCCCTTCCCTGCGTGGAGCAGGACCTGGCAAGTCGCTGCCTTCCTCCCTGTCTCAGTTCCTCTGCCTCTGGAATAGGATTGACGGTGCTGACCTGTTAATTGTGGAATTTAAGGCTGGTGTATAGGAAATGTAGGGGCCAAATTAACCCAGCAGCATTAATGGAGGAGTGGGAAGAGAAAAGTAAGGCTTTGAATTGAGGGAGAGCTCAGCATGAGGTTTTGTGGGGATGAGGATGCTCCTTCCACAGCAGGACAGGCTGTGGGCGTTTTAAAGTCAGAAATCCTGAAGTAGGCTAAAACCGATGGGTACATGTGGGAGGGATGTTGATTTTTTTTTTCCCAAGCCCTGTGTTTTGGGAACGCTTATCTTTGCCTTAAAGATTTGGGTGGTTTGGCCTTCACGCCTTATGCTATCAGGACAGAGTGAGCAGGGAGCTGTTGTGTGAAACAGGAGCCAGGAAAAACACCAAGGAAAAACAATGCATTTTGCAAAACTCACCTTTAGGCAGGGCAAGCTGGGAGCACAGCTTTGTGGCTGTGCCATCCTGGAGCATCCTCACCAGAGCTGCTCAGCCCTCACCATCACCACGTCCCCATCTATAACGAGAGGGCTGGTGCGAGCAGCCTGCAAACAGCTCCCATCGCAGCAGGACCAAATAAGCACCGTTCGTTTAGTTGGTAGCCAAAGGCGATGCTCAGTAGCCACGTGCTGGGAAGATGAGCGGTAGGGTCCAGGCTTGGGGCTTCTGACCCACTCCAAGGTGCTTGTCCTGATACTTGCAAGAGTATTTAATAATAAATATATAATAATTCCCCAGCACCCAGGAGAGAAAACAAACCCGACCACCTGGAGGGCTGCATCCTGCACCACCGAGGTGTCAGTCCAGCCCCCTGTGAACTGTGATACCACCCTCAAGATTTCCCCTGAAGATTTTACTATGGTTTCTGTCCCCTACAGCTCAGCTGATGGATGCAAGGGACAAGCTCATGGCTGGCCATCGAGCCCCACAGCCAGCTCCCTCCTTTCAGCATCTGACACCATGCTCCCCATGAGCTGCCAGACCCCTCATCCGCTCTCAGTCTTCCCCATGCAGCCACTCTGCTGATTCAGGACAGTGGGGGACTCGCCCCGGCTGGCTTCGACACAGCCTCTAATACCAGGCTTAACTTTAAGCCCAGGTTTGGGTCCTGCAGAGGACAGCAGGCTTCTCCTGGGCAGAAAACAGTCAAACACCCCAGCCGAGGTCATGGCTGAGTTACGCTGACCCTTTCCAGGAACGGTGATGGTGGGGGAATGCACTGTTTTAATCAGGGTGGCTAAATGGGCTTAAATCCATGCACCTGCAGGCTTTTGTGGCCCAAAACTAGGCGCGGAGGCTGCAGCAGTGAGGCCTGCTAAGGGGGAGCATCATTGCTTTTCATGGATGAACACTTATTTTTCCACATCAGCGTGATGCCAGAGCCTCTTCATGCTGCCAGCACGTCGGGTCTTGGCCATCCCTCGCCTCTTTTTATTTTTGAAGAAAGAAAACACTTGCTCGACACCAGACTGGAAGCTCTTTCAGCTCTTAGTGACCGTGCTTCATCTTTAACAAAAATGGCTTTTACTGAGGTGCTTGATGTACCAAAGCACCCTGCACTGTCCCGCTACCAGGCCGCCAGTCCTGCACAAAATATTGGGCAGCAGGGACCGCTGGGAGATGCAGTCTACTTAAACGATTAAGGGGGTGGTGCAGCTTGGACATGTCTGCATCCCTGGCAGGGAGCAGGTATGCCCCAAAGCCCACCGCGGCAGGGATGCTCAGCAGTACCCCCCAAAGCCCACCGTGGCAGGGATGCTTGGCAGTACCCCCCAAAGTCCACCGCGGTAGGGATGCTCGGCGGTACCCCCCAAAGCCCACCGTGGCAGGGATGCTTGGCAGTCCCTGGCTTCGGTCCTCTCTGAGCCCCCGCAGCGGATGGGGCAACCACCTCCAGTGGCACCAACCCCACCCGCCCCAGAGAGGAATTTATGAGCAGAGGCAGGGGAGGGGGAAAAATAGACCGAAGCCAAGAAAGCCTGCCCAGACAGGGAAGTGAAAGCCCCAAAGATAGCACTCCCACTCTTTCACATCGGGGCTTTCAGTAATCACAGCTGCTTTCACTTCTCCTTCGCCCCTCCGCCTGTTCCTCCGGTGGTGGGTTTTGGTTCCTCTCTGCTCCCCCACCACCTTCCCCCTTTTGAGGCTGAGCCTTCAAACCGCTTCAGCTTTTATTTCCAGTTTCTAAACCGCAGGGGTGCTGCCGGTTCCCATGTCCCGCACTGATGTCTGCTCGGCTCCTGAGCCAAAGTCTCCTCTGAGGAGCTGGGGACACGGTGGAGATGGGGGATGATGCTGGAGCCACGCCAGGGTCTCTGCCCCCATGGTGGTCCAGCTCAGATGGATGCTCTGGGGGAGGATGGATGCTGGGTAAGGGAGGAAGAGAGGGGTGAGCAATTAGAAGAAGAGCAGAAGGTGGAGCTCTCTTTCTCCACGGCTTTTCTCAGCTCTTCGACTTCCAATAAAACCCCAATAAATACAACTTTTTTTTTTTCTTCAAAGAATCAGTGAACAAAGCCAGCATTGGAGGGAAGAGCAGGGCTTTGTTCTGCTTTTGGTAATTTTAGTGCCGACGCATGCAAGCGCTGGCAAAGGGTCAATATTGACTTTCTGCTGAAGCAACCGGCAGGGTTCATTGACTGGAGGCATACGGGTGCTCTAGCTGCGCCAACCTCACTCCTGGCCGCACCCTGCTTTTGCCCTGCTGCTGCGAAAATCCTTCCACTTAAGAGCAATTTCTTATCGATGCAAAAATGCTGCTGTGAATACAGGGCATCTGAAAGCTGAACTTGCCCCGGGGGTATGCAGGATGCAGGGGTTCTCTGGGGATGCTGCAGGCAGGAGCTCCCTGCCCTCGGGCAAAGCCAAGAGGTTATCCCTGAGCGGAGCAAGGGCCAGAGGTCTGCCTGCGCCTCGGCACCCCCATCCCGGAGCTGAAGGTCTCTCCGATACGCAAATCCACTCTGCAAGCCCACGGCTGTTATCAGCCGCCGTTTCCCCTCGGGGTGGTGAGCAGCCGAATTTTGCCGCCTTTATAAAGGGGCCGCGCTTGCCAGGTCGAGACATGTTCGCGCAGGCGTTGATGTACGCGAGGGCAGCGGGAACCTGCCCGCAGGCAGCCGCCGGGTCAGGGCTTTCCCCGCCACCCCCATCGTTGAAGGAAGCCTCGGCACAGCGTCGGCTTCCCTATCCACGTGGCCGGCAGGCACGTGGCACTGCCTGGCGGAGTGAGGGGACAAAGGGACGATGCTTCCGTCTCTTGCCGCTCATGCAAGAGCTCGCAAGCACTGGGGGCTGCTCCCCTGCGGGCTGGGATTGCTCCCAGACCCCACGCCGGCTCCTTATCCTGGGGGAAGCGGTGCAGTTGTCTGGAGGACGGCTGCAGCCCCAGGAGGGTCCGCGGGGCACAGTCAGCACTGTGCAAACACAACAGCTCAGGTTGTAAATTATTTCCAGTTACGAAGCTTGGCTGACCTGTGCCCGTGGAGTTTGCCTGGAGCAGTCTCACGGCCTCAGAGCTGCCGTGGATTTGGGGGGACGAGAGCCTAGGCAAAGTGAGCTGTGCTTTCCTGCAGCGGGGATGGGGCAGTTTCCAGCTATTTTTTCAGGCACATGTTACCATTTTGTCCCTTTTTACGCCTGATCCCCCCTCCCGGGGCTTCTGCCAGGCACAGGCTGGGCTCTCTACCGGCCACATTCCTTCAGGTTGACGTGGCTTTTCTTTCTTCCCCCATCCTTATCGCGCTCGAGTTTGTGAATCATATTTCTCCAAAGCTATAAACCACCCAAGCAACCCGTGTAAATCAAGCGAGACAGAAAGCAGAGCCAAGCACAGGGGTTCGGGCCGCTCCGGGGGCACAGCTCTCCTGGGGTAAGACTCTTCTAGCCACGCAAGGAGCCATGCAGAAGTAAATCCCTTTTATAAAGCTTTTCTTGCTGCGCTCGGTCCTCCCAAGGCCACGAATTCTGCTTTCCCTTGTTTTGGCAGTGGGAAGACAGGGAGGCACACTGCCTGTCCCGGCACGCTTGCCCGCCGTGCCAGCAAGCGCTGGAGGGAAGATATGGGGTGATTTTCTGGCTACCTCTGCTGTCGGCAGGGCTGGTGCCAGGGGGGGCTGAGCGGGTCCCTGGGATGCTCATCCATCCACAGCCCCGTGCAGGCAGCCCAGAGCTGGCACCGGCCATCGATAACTTGCCGGAGGCTGCACGCCATTGTTCCAGGGGCTAGGAGCACACCAGGCTCTCCCAGCTTTCAGACCGAGGTGTCTGCAATTGCACTAGATGGAGCCTGATTTTATGAGTCTCCGGGGCAGAGCCCATCTCTCTGTACTCCCTCCAGAGAGCCCAGGAGCCTGTGGTCGGGATCAGATTGATCTTAACTGTGATGACCACACGCCTAAAAGTCACCTTTATTCTTCATCCCCCTGGCCAGCATGAAGGCTTTCTCCTGGTTCTGTCCCCTTTATCCTCTGTTTTCTCCCCAGAGAGACAGAAAAGTGAGGTACAACGCCAAAGCCAGGATTCTCAGAGAAGCAAATCCCAGTCTCCATCTGAAGGACAACATGACATCCTACAAACAAAAACCCAAACAGGGTGAGACCCAGCAGGGAACTGCCCTGCTTGGATTATTTCTCTCCCCGCTCCGTGCATCTCTGAGCATCTTCAGCCCCTGCATGACTCCCCAACAAGTGCAGAAACCCTGAGCAGCACAGCCTCGGGGAATTCAAGCTTCTAATTAAGCTCAATTACTCCTGGAAACAATTTTTAAACTATTCACCGAGGCTGCCGGCCAGGGCAAGAACACTGCACCTGCAAGTTTTAATTGCAAGGTTGTCACCGCTGAAGCCAAGTTATCGGCGTAGTTGGTGCCAAGGAGTCTGTGCCAAGCAATGTCGGGTCCTTCGGCACTGGCCTTATCGCAGGCCGGGGCAGCTCAGCTGCTTTCTAACGTCTCCTGAGCTGGGAAGGTTGGCGAGGCAGAAAAACTGATGCAGATGGAAAGCAAAACCAAGAAGGCAGAGGCCAGGACCACTGTGATCCTTTCGCATCCCTTCCTCCGGCTCCGCTCGCAGCACAAACACCTGACGTCCAAGGGGAAGCAGAGCAGGACCCTCGATGAGCCAGCAGAAAGGAGTCAGAATCTGAAAATCTCAAACCATCTCCCCGGCAGAGATACAGCGCTGACCCCTCAGAGAGCCCAGGAGATCCTCGGGGCTGCCGATGGCACCCGCGGGGCTACGGGACCTGCTGAATGTGACCAGAGACTCGCAGGGAGCCGGATTTGCAGCTACCCTGGGTTTAGTCTAGGAAGAGAGATGTCAGGGAGGTGGGGGCATCGTTCCCCTGTTTGATGCAAGGAGCCATCCGTGCAGTACCATCCCGTCAGCATGAGACAGCGCTGCCATACGTCTGAAGCGAGGGAGGGTTAACGGGGAAGCAAGATGGTGGCTGATGCTGTGAAAGGCTCTGCAAAGGCCCCGACTCACCTACGGGCAGGTTAAAATCAAATATATATGATTTTATAGTGACCTCTCTCACGGCTGGCGCTCACCCTCCATCTTTCTCAGCCCCGTGGCCCTGCCACAGGTGTAACAGTGTGGCTTTGAACGGACACACTGTGACCTCGCGGTGGACAGGATAAAACCCAAAGCCAGTTGTCTACAATGCAGTGGGTTACAAATAGGTGGATCAGCAGTTCCTTTGTTAATAGCAGCGGTCTGGAGCCTGAGACCTCGGAACCACCTCCCTTTTCCACTCAAAAAGTACTTGCCCGTCACTCAAAGAGAGGTTGTGAGTCGCTGGGCTGAGGATGGGGAGTAGGGCAGGGTGGGGGGCTGCAGCACCGGCGAACCCCGCAGCTCGCCAAGCTCACCAGGGTCCATCTTTGCAGGAGTAATCCCATGTTGCCATAGTCTTGCAATCTCTCTATAATCAATAACTAGTCTTGCAATCACCATGTAAACCTTACAGAAGGAAGACTCACTTCTCAGGGCTTTATTTGGGTATTTTTAATTCTGCCAGAGCAGGGAAAGCCCATCTGTATGAGCACCCCCACGTTCTCACTTGCCACCACCAATTCATCACCCCTCGCTTGGCAGCCATCGCCATCGCCCTCTCCCAGCACCCAGCCCCGCTGTGGTCGGGGAAGAAAAAAAACGCTTCCTGCTGCCCCACGCTTTCGAAGATACAAAGCAGGCGGCGTCCCCGCTCGCCGGGCGGCCGGCAGCGCCACGGAGGTGCGAACCCCGCCGCCCGGCTCGCTGCAGGCAGGTGTCAAATCCGGAGCCCCGGGGTGTGAAGCCGCTGCACACAGGCTTTCGAAACCAGGTGTGTCGCGGAGACGTGACTGCTCGAAAGTCTAAAAGTGGGGAGGTTTTATCACTTCTTTTATTTGAGTTCACATGCCTTTACTCTTGCTGCAGGCTCCCGGGACAAAGGCGTGGGATGGGACAAGCACGTGGGATGACGCACCTCCCATGCCAAGTGACAGCAGAGGGACTTGACATCTGGGGAGCCAACTCCTGACCAAAGCACTGCACTCGGAGCCAGACCATCTGGATGCAAAGCAGCACCACAGCATCTCCATCCTCCTCCAGTGCTCCACGAAGCCAAGCAGCAAAGGGATCACAAGTTTGGGATGGGGGGAAGCAGCCAGAGAAATGGGTGCTCAGATTCACATCCGAGCCCAGGCGAGGCTAGGTCTAAGCACAGGAAAGGAGGAGGGTTGCTGCCTTAGCTGAGCTTTTGTCCCAGCTGTTTATCGCTCCCAAGCCAGTGCTGAGAGAAACAGTTTTAAGCAGCATGAATGAAAGTGCAACACAGCAGGTTTCACAGGGATGCTGCCTCGGTCATCAGAGATTTTCACAGAAACAAAAAATCAGCGTGCGGCTTCGAGAGAAGAGCTGAAGGAAAAGAAAAAGCATGCAGGCAGCATCTCGGGTCTCCCCTGCAAACCTGAAACATACACAAAACTCCATGGGATGGAGATGAGTCTGTCTGCCTCGAGGAATTCATCATTCAACATCTCTTGGCGACCTCAGCGGCTAAGTGGAGCCCAGCTGTCCTGGTTCAACAGCAGCAAGGCTGGCACTGCCTATTTACCGAACCTGCACAAAGCCCTAGTTTTGAATCAGGCCCTTCACTCATCACCCCAAGCCTTGTCCTAGCATAGCATTGTCCCAAAGTCC